>NC_090748.1:108913942-108918942 GCF_036898095.1 Palaemon carinicauda
CGAAAAACAAGACGGCTAAAATCCAAAGATGATAAAGCGAATCAGCTTCCCATGCGTGCTTTAGGAGATTTTTTTTTTCTTATAATTTTAACCATCCTTTGCATTCAGATCTTGCCAGTCTATACCATACTGTGCGTAGAACGATCTATGCAGTTTATTCTGTCTTGCGTTCTCCATTATAAGGCTCAACACTATAAAGTATTCTAGAAGTTTGATTTCAGCTGCGATCAGATTGTGAAATCATCTTCCTAACCAGCCAGTTGGAACGATGGAACTTCAGAAGTTCAATCTTGCAGTTAATGTTATGTTGAACAGACTGGCATACTATAAGTCTCTCTTCATAGTTTATATATGGCAGATCTATTTCAACATTGTTACTGATCATAAGATATTTTACATTCGTTATTTATTACCTCTCGTATTTTTTTTTTCTTTTTCTAATTTCCTTACTTCTTTTCCTCAGTATGCTAGTTTTGTCTATTGGAGCCCCTGGGCTTTTATAGCATCCTGCTTTTCCAACTAGGATTGTAACTTAGTTAATAATAATAATAATAATAATAATAATAATAATAATAATAATAATAATAATAATAATAATAATAATAATAATAATAATAATGATAATAATAATAATAATAATAATAGTAATAATAATAATAATAAAATTAGTTTGAGAATCATCAAGGATAGGATTTTATGGTACCGATCAAATCCCCTCGCAAGGCATAAAAGATTGTTTGATCAGAATGGCGTGTATTAAACAGTTGTTTTTGAAGGTTAGAAGGAATTCAGGTTATGTAACTTCCTGCAGAGCGTTATTGCCGTTAACAGTTTTCACGTGGTACACTGCAGGCATTAACGAAAGATCATAGCAGAGTTCTTTTAACCCGTAGTTGCACCCATTGTTGATCTCAGTTCGTATATTTACCTCCATCAACGAAGTTGGAGGGAGGCTATGTTTTCGCCATGTTACTATGTTTGTGTGTTTGTTTGTTTGTGAACAGTTTCCTGGCTATAATTTCAATCGTAGAGTAATGAAACTTGCAGGGATTAACTGATACGTAGAAAGCTGGAAATTACTAAATTTTGGAAGGTCGAGGTCGAAGGTCAAGGTCACAGTCAAGCAAAATGTCCAATTCACGTAATCAGCCATAAGTTTGATGTCAAGGAGACTGCAAACTTGGTTCAGTGTATGAAAACCCCCGCCAATTAATGCATGTTGAAGTCAAAGGTCAAGGTCACGGTAGAGCAAAAGGTCGAAAAATAAGCTGCGGTGGGGAGGCCTGCGCTCTACCGAGTGCCCCTCTAGTTTTTAAAGTGTACTTACTCTAGTCATGTCTTTTTGTGTCTTGGATTTGTCAGAACGAGATTGACCTTTGCTCGCACTAGAAATGATAATGGTAATTTCAAATGTCTTTTTTTTTTTTTTTTTTTTTCATAAAGTCGGTATGTATGCAAATCACTTAATTTTTCTTTGTATGAAATTGGCAAGTTTAATCGTACTTTTAAGAATTGAATCCACCCCATGTCGTGCGAATCACAATGCTATTATTTACACAAAGGTTTCTTTTTTTGAGATCAATTTGCTTAAAGCGTGAGTGTGGGATTTCAACCGGATTTTTGTTGTAAAGGACTTTGTACCACTAAGTTATGGGTAAGATTGTGGTTCTTATGTAATATGTACCTAAACTTTAACTGGAAACTAATTTATTAACTTATTTATTAGAGAAAATGCTACACTGCTCAATATACGAAGTAATTTTGATTTTCTTTCACAACGGAAGGTTTGCATGTTCCATTGTGAGAGAAGAATGATAGAAATAAATGAGAAAATAATAAGGAGAACATAAAACTGCTTATGGATCACCGGGGAATATTACTTACTGATAGGCATCTTGATGTTAGCCTTGATCCTTTTACTCGAATCTTTGATATATAAAAGAACATATTAAGCAAAACTTGTATTGAGAAAAAAGATTCCATACATTATTTACGAAGAATGTTCGGATTTTTTTCGCGAAAATCTACAATAGAAATAAATTGACAGACGGGAATTTCAGCTAGTTAAAAGAGTTCATATCTCGGACCATCTTACCTTTCATATTTACATACTATCTGTTTTTTAGCCTTTTTCATTCCATATATTTTATATTTATTTCCAATATTCAGTTGCGAAGGAAACTCATATAAATTGATTATTAACTGGATTGTGACTTTGACCTCTCATATTTGCTAACAATATTTTTTAGCTTTTACTTTAAGGTGAAGTATTTTTTCTTTATTTACCTTATCCAGCTACGGAGGAAACTCTTATTAATTGATTATTCTTTGGACTGCGATTCATGTCTTTTGTTTATAACTGTTCTTAGCCTGCTATTACATTTCCATTCTCAATTCCATCGGTCGAGGCATGACTAGTTATTTGGACTAGCAATGGAATATATCCTCATTCGTGCCGGTAATTTTATCCAGAAAGTGGAAGTTATCATGAATAACTTCCGTGACAAGACTTTTTTTCAGCTCTGTATTCATGTGCCTGTTCATACGTAATTTATTTCTGAGGGCTATATCTTTCTTATTCACTTTTCCTCTGTAATTGAATTATGTTTGTTAAAACGGAATTATACGTCTTGAATTTCGAAAGCACTGTTTTAAATGTTAAAGGGTTTGAATTTTACATTTATGTTATTTGTTTGTTAATACTTTGATTAATCCAAGGTATTTCTTTCTTTCTTCTCGCATTTATTGAATAATATTAGCAGTCTTCGACTTCAAATTAAAGCGCAAGTGATTTTTTTTAGTTTCACAAACTTTTTTACTAATTATTTTTTTTTTTATTTAATCTTAATCTGGGTTTCCTTGTTCATTTATCCAAGATAATTAAGCAGTTATTTTTTCTTATCAGCCGCTGACTTCGATGAGGTTTGGAGTTTTTGCGCTATCACATATTACTACAAATTTAGTATCTAATCACATCCAAATCCTTTTCAAATTGGATGTCTATATAAATTGAATAATTTTTCTCAAAGGCTTTTGGTACTTTAAATGTCAAAACCATAAATATTTCTTTTCACCATTGTAATTTACTTTACTAATCTCTCTCTCTCTCTGACCTTCGATGTCAGGATGTCAGAGAACTTCAAATACATCAATCAATCAATCCATTACTTATTAGAATAATACCACAAGAATTCTCTCTCTCTCTCTCTCTCTCTCTCTCTCTCTCTCTCTCTCTCTCTCTCTCTCTCTCTCCACGGTTTCAAAAATGGAGAATCTCTCTCTCTCCATGGTTTCAAAAATGGAGAATCTCTCTCTCTCATCACGGATTCAGAAAGGGAGAATCTCTCTCTCTCTCTCTCTCTCTCTCTCTCTCTCTCTCTCTCTCTCCACGGTTTGAGAAATGGAGAAAAATGACCGGAAATACTTAATGTCATCTCTCCATTGCATTCTGCGCTGGGCTTTTGGGCGGAATTGTGTTTGGAAATGATAAGTGAGGCTGAATTCAGACAGATGCCGTTGATGTATATGAGGTTTCCATTGCTTCGTTCTCTTCAATTTTCAATGCAACTCGGGCGTAAGGAGAGACGAGAGGCTTTGCTGTTGTTGTTGTTCTTGTTGTTGTTGTTGTTCTTGTTCTTGTTCTTCTTCTTGTTTCGTGGGTCCTCCTCTGTAAGGCCTTTAGGAATATCGTTTTGATTTTTGGTTTCATAGTTGCTGTGGTATATTTTGATGATGTTTTTGTTGTTGTTGTTGTAGCAGTTTTTGTTGTTGTTGTTGATGTTCTTCTTCTTCTTCTTCTTCTTCTTCTTGCTTCGTGGGTCCTCCTTTGAAAAGCCTTTAGGAATATCATTTTAATTTCTGGTTTTATAGTTGTTGTGGGAGATTTTTTATCCTTTGGTCCTTTGATAAGCCTTTGACTGCATCGTTGTAGTTTCTGATTTTATAGTTAAACTAGGCAAAGCACTTTGAGATTGCAGACCTCCGCCACGGCAGCTTATTTCTAGAAACCAGCTTGCTTTTCCCAGAATCAATTTAGAGCGTAGGCATAAAGTCTATGTGACAATCAAGTGCGAACTTGGGTTAAGGTTAGGGATAATTCGGTCGATATTTTGCTCGGACTTGACCATGACCTTTGACGTAAGTCTTTTAAATTTTAATCGCTTTCACTTCTCAGCATAACAGTTTATCCCTGAAAGTTTCATTACTCTATGAGTAAAATTGTGGCCAGGAAGGTGTTCACAAACAAACAAACGGACAACCGATGTGAAAACATAACCTCCTCCCAACTTCGTTGGTGTAGTTAATGATGATTCATTCTTGAAGAGAGGATAGACTTGATCCATTCAATGATTTTCAGTAGTTCAGTATGTTGTTGTTGTTGTTGTTGTTTCATGCGTTCTCCTTTGACAGGTCTTCAGTAGTAATTTTTTATATATGAGTTTACGAGTATAGTTACTTTGGAAAGAATAATTCTTGAACAGGGGATAGTTTTGGGTCTTATTGCTGCTTAAACTATTTTGAAGTATTTCCAGATTTTCAAAATGACTTCCAAATTAGTATTGTCATAAAAGGTATATTTTCTCCTTACCAGGAAGCCTAGCTAACTTATCTCGTCTTTGGGCTTATGGCGTACTGCTTTTCCAACTAGGGTTGTAGCTTAGCAAGTAATAATAATAATAATAATAATAATAATAATAATAATAATCTCTTTCCTTATTTCCTTTCCTCACTGGGCAAATTTTCCTGTTGGAGTCATCGGGCTTTTATCATCCAGCTTTTCCAACTAAGGTTGTAGCTTAGCAAATAATAATAATAATAATAATAATAATAATAATAATAATAATAATAATAATAATAATAATCTCTTTCCTTATTTCCTTTCCTCACTGGGCAATTTTTCCTGTTGGAGTCCTCGGGCTTGTATCATCCAGCTTTTCCAACTGAGGTTGTAGCTTAGCAAATAATAATAATAATAATAATGATAATAATAATAATAATTA
>NC_090748.1:108926442-108933942 GCF_036898095.1 Palaemon carinicauda
TTGCCAAAGCTAAGGAATCTCTTCTACCCTTACCAAGCGGAAAATGGACACTGAACAACTGAACTTTCTTTCTCCTAGAAGAGCTGCTTGCCAAAGCTAAGGAATCTCTTCTACCCTTACCAAGCGGAAAATGGACACTGAACAACTGAACTTTCTTTCTCCTAGAAGAGCTGCTTGCCAAAGCTAAGGAATCTCTTCTACCCTTACCAAGCGGAAAATGGACACTGAACAACTGAACTTTCTTTCTCCTAGAAGAGCTGCTTGCCAAAGCTAAGGAATCTCTTCTACCCTTACCAAGCGGAAAATGGACACTGAACAACTGAACTTTCTTTCTCCTAGAAGAGCTGCTTGCCAAAGCTAAGGAATCTCTTCTACCCTTACCAAGCGGAAAATGGACACTGAACAACTGAACTTTCTTTCTCCTAGAAGAGCTGCTTGCCAAAGCTAAGGAATCTCTTCTACCCTTACCAAGCGGAAAATGGACACTGAACAACTGAACTTTCTTTCTCCTAGAAGAGCTGCTTGCCAAAGCTAAGGAATCTCTTCTACCCTTACCAAGCGGAAAATGGACACTGAACAACTGAACTTTCTTTCTCCTAGAAGAGCTGCTTGCCAAAGCTAAGGAATCTCTTCTACCCTTACCAAGCGGAAAATGGACACTGAACAACTGAACTTTCTTTCTCCTAGAAGAGCTGCTTGCCAAAGCTAAGGAATCTCTTCTACCCTTACCAAGCGGAAAATGGACACTGAACAACTGAACTTTCTTTCTCCTAGAAGAGCTGCTTGCCAAAGCTAAGGAATCTCTTCTACCCTTACCAAGCGGAAAATGGACACTGAACAACTGAACTTTCTTTCTCCTAGAAGAGCTGCTTGCCAAAGCTAAGGAATCTCTTCTACCCTTACCAAGCGGAAAATGGACACTGAACAACTGAACTTTCTTTCTCCTAGAAGAGCTGCTTGCCAAAGCTAAGGAATATCTTCTATCCTTACCAAGCGGAAAATGGACACTGAACAACCGAACAATTACAGTGCAATATAAGTTCTATTATGAAACGTTGCAGTGTCTTTGTAGTGTAACGCCCAAAGAAAAAACGTTCAAGAACTGCCAAGTCCTCTCGTGCATTCTTTGAAGCGAAAAGAACAGAAAACGTCCGTCTTAGGTTGAAAAGGAGTTGCATCATGACTCCAGTTTAAAGTTGCGCTGTTGCAGGGTGCTCAAGAATCTTCTGGATGTTTTCAAGGACATGGGCATTTTTGCGTAATTACATCAATGACTCTTGTTTAATTGTTTCTTAGTTAGTTTATTGAATCATATGTATTTATATATATGGTAATGATTTTCTTGCGTGAATAAGTGCATTGTATATATTGGTTTATGCAATGTGGAATTTTATTTCGTTTTAAGATATTGATTACTCGTGAGAATTTTTCTTAAACGTAAATATTCCTCATATTCAAAATGGTTTCATATGTATTTTCATATATACAATAATAGTTTTCTAGTATTAATTATTGTATTGTATTACTTACGGAGAATTTACGATTGAATTGCTGTTTTTTTTATCAGTGTAACCATACATTAATCAATTATACGTCCTTTCATTATATGGCCTCTTGAAAAAAAAATCACGTTCTAATGTAACAGCCACTATGAAAATTATAACCATTCCACCTCTTCTATTGTTGCCACCTGTGTTTAGTTGAATACCTGGTTACATGAGCTCTCGATTCCAAATACTACTTGTTTGTCTTCTTTCATAAACTACGTTATAACTGATGGGGCCAATGTATGTCATCTTGCATGTCAGGTTAATTAACTAATGGAATTTAAGGCTTCATAAGGATGTGCGTATCCATCGACTGCTCACATTTGGTTTCTTGTCAGAGTGACTATTGTCAAATTGATAAAGTATCTAAGTCATTTACTTGATTAATTACTTTGGTTTCATATCATGGGTGTTTATTGACAATTAATTAAAGTATTCAAGTCATTTATTTGCTTGATTACTTACTTAATTACTTGCTTACTTTGGTTTCATATCATGGGGTCCATTGACCAATTAATAAAGTATTCAAGTAATTTATTTACTTACTTAATTACTTACTTACTTGGGTTTCATATCATGGGGTCCATTGACAAATTAATAAAGTATTCAAGTCATTTATTTACTTACTTACTTACTTACTTTGGTTTCATATCATGGGGTTTATTGGCAAATTAATAAAGTATTCAAGTAATTTATTTACTTACTTAATTACTTACTTACTTGGGTTTCATATCATGGGGTCCATTGACAAATTAATAAAGTATTCAAGTCATTTATTTACTTATTTACCTACTTAATTACTTGCTTACCTTGGATTGATATCATGGGGTCCATTGCCAAATTAATAAAGTATTCAAGTCATTTATTTACTTACTTACTTACTTACTTTGGTTTCATATCATGGGGTTTATTGGCAAATTAATAAAGTATTCAAGTCAATTATTTACTTACTTACTTACTTACTTACTTACTTACTTTGGTTTCATATCAGGCGTGTGTATTGACATATTGATAAAGTATTCAAGTCATTTATTTATTTACTTACTTACTTAATTACTTACTTACTTTCTTAATTAGTTACTTACTTTGGTTTCATATCAGGTCCATTGACAAATTGATAAAGTATTCAAGTCAATTATTTACTTACTTAATTACTTACTTTGGTTTCATATCAGGGGTGTGTATTGACATATTGACAAAGTATTCAAGTCATTTATTTACTTACTTACTTAATTACGTACTTACTTAATTAATTACTTACTTTGGTTTCATATCATGGGATCCATTGACAAATTAGTAAAGTGTTTAAGTCATTTATTTACTTACTTAATTCCGTACTTACGTACGAAATTAATTACTTACTTTGGTTTCATGTAAGGGGTGTCCATTGTCAAATTAATAAAGTATTCAAGTCATTTACTTACTCACTTAATTACGTACTTACTTACTTAATTAATTACTTACTTTGGTTTCATATCAGGTCCATTGACAAATTAATAAAGTATTCAAGTTATTTACTTACTTAATTACGTACCTATTTACTTAATTAATCACTTACTTTGGTTTTCATGCAAGGGGTGTCCATTGACAAATTAATCAAGTATTCTAGTCATATGCTTACTTACTTATTTCAATAATTACTTTGGTTTCATATCAGGTCCATTGACAAATTAATAAAGTGTTCAAGTCATTTACTTACTTACTTACTTACTTACTTACTTACTTTGATTTCATATCATGGGGTCCATTGACAAATCAGTAAAGTGTTCAACTTATCTTCTTAATTACTTAATCATTCCTTACTTACTTACTTACTTACTTACTTAATTACTTACTTAACCTGCAATCCCTTCTGACTGATGTAAACCATAAATTCAGATTAACGTCAGATCTGAAATTTCATATTTTTGTTAATTAGTGTTCATTAGGAAGGAAGCTTCTCAACTGCCAGGGTTGTAAAGAACTTTTTTCCCCACTGGTTTGTTCATTATGCAAATTAGGACCAGTGGAGCAGCTGTCATGAGACGCTTATTATGGCCAAATTGGGGAATATGAGATTATTTCGAATTCCGGCTTGTCCTAAAGATTGGGGATTATAGGTAAAAAATAGGCGCGTTTGTCGGTTTTAATTACCGGATAATATTATTAGTAGTTTATGTTCTGTTTCCGGATAACATTATTAGTAGTTTATGTTCCGTTTCGGGATAATATTATTAGTAGTTTATGTTCTGTTTCCGGATAACATTATTAGTAGTTTATGGTGTATTTCCGGATAATATTATTAGTAGTTTATGTTCTGTTTCCGGATAACATTATCAGTAGTTTATGTTCCGTTTCGGGATAATATTATTAGTAGTTTATGTTCTGTTTCCGGATAACATTATTAGTAGATTATGGTGTATTTCCGGATAACACTATTAGTAGTTTATGGTGTATTTCCGGATAATATTATTAGTAGTTTAGGTTGTGTTTCCGAATAATATTATCAGTAGTTTATGTTCTGTTTCCAGATAATACTATTAGTAGTTTATGTTCTGTTTCCAGATAATGTTATCAGTAGTTTATGTTCTGTTTCCGTATAATGTTATCAGTAGTTTATGTTCTGATTCCGGATAATGTTATCAGTAGTTTATGTTCTGTTTCCGGATAACATAATCAGTAGTTTGTGTTCTGTTTCCAGATGATACTATTAGTAGTTTATGTTCTGTTTCCTGATAATAATATTAGTAGTTTATGTCCTGTTTCCGGATGATATTATTCGTAGTTTATATTTTGTTTCCGGATAATATTATTACTAATTTATGTTCTTTTTCCGGATACTATTATCAGCAGTTTATGGTCTGTTTCCGGATAATAATATTAGTAGTGTAGGCTCCGTTTCCGGATAATATTATTAGTTGATTATGTTCTGTTTCCGCATAATATTATTAGTTTATTATGTTCTGTTTCCGGATAATATTATTAGTTTATTATATTCTGTTTCCGGATAATATTATCAGAAGTTTACGTTTTGTTTCCTGGTGATATTATCCGTAGTTTGTTTAGTTTCCGGATAATAATATTAGTAGTTTATGTTTTGAATATTATCTGTAGTTTATGTTCTGTTTCCGGATAATATTATTAGTTGATTATGTTCTGTTTCCGGATAATATTATTAGTAGTTTGTGTTCTGTTTCCGGATAACATTATTAGTAGTTTAGGTTCTGTTTCCGGATGATATTATTCGTAGTTTATATTTTGTTTCCGGATAATATTATTACTAGTTTATGTTCTTTTTCCGGATACTATTATCAGTAGTTTATGGTCTGTTTCCGAATAATAATATTAGTAGTGTAGACTCCGTTTCCGGATAATATTATTAGTTGATTATGTTCTGTTTCCGCATAATATTATTCGTAGTTTATGTTTTGTTTCCGGTAGTGCGTGAGAAAATTACCTCCTCTAACGAAGTTAGAAGGAGGTTACGTTTTCGCCCTTGTTTGTGTGTTTGTAATTTGTGTGTGTGTTTGTGAACAGCTTTATGGCCACAATTTTAATCGTGGAGTAATGAAACTTCCAGGGATTGACTGTTATGTAAAAAGCTGGAAATTATTAAATTTTGAAAGATTAAGGTCAAGGTCGAAGGTCTAGTAAAATATCCAATTCACGTATTCAGTCGTAAGTTTGGACATCGCTGTCACAGAGACTTCAAACTTAATTCATACTTGAGTGTATGAGAATCCACGCCAATTAAAATATGTTAAGGCATGTTAAGGTCAAAGGTCAAGGTGAAGGTCAAGATATAAGCTGTCGTGGCGGAGGTCTGCTCTCTACTGAGTGCCCCCTTTTCTGTTTTGTTTCCTGTTTTTGTAAATTCCTATTGAATATATAAGTGAATGTGTAAAGGATATCATGATGTAATTTATTTTTTGGTTTGGGTGAAATAGTGGAATGAAAAATTTCTGAAATAAAAACAGTTTGACCTTTGAGAAAAATACATTATTCTGTGCATTAGAAAAATAGAGAAACTTTTTTTAGTATATTTTTTTGGATTCATCATCCATCCGGTGGTGGGTTGCAAGATCTTTTAGCATTTTCATTTATATATCAGATTTTTTATTCTTTATGTGAAAGCTTTTAGTTGGATTAATTATTACCTTTGCCAGGGAGGGTATAAATTCTAGTTGGTTTATTTATTTATTTATTTGTTTATTTATTTATTTGTTTTTTTTATTTGCCTATGTATCTGTTTGTCTGTCTATGGACTGGAATACATCAAAACCACTCTTAGGATTTTGACGAAATTTTCACCACAGATAGATCTTAAGTCATGGACGACTCCATTAAATTTTGAAGATGATCCGAATCCGGATTCTAGATCTGGATTTAAATTTGTTCCCCTTTTCTTAAGATAACATCAAAACAAATTGACGGATTTTGACGAAATTTTAGCCACAGATAGATCTTAGGTCATGGTCGACCCCATGAAATTTTGACAATGGTCTGGATCCGGATTGTAGATCCGGAGTTCCATTTTTCGCTATTTTAAACATACATTAAATCAAATCGATGGATTTGGACGAAACTTCTAGGCAAGATAGTTCTTAGGTTATGGACGACCCCATGAAATTTTGACAATGGTCCGGATCCGGATTCTAGATCCGGATTTCCAATTTTTCGCTATTTTAAATATAACGTCAAAAACAAATTGATGGATTTTGACGAAATTTCCACCACAGATAGATCTTAGGCCATGGACGACTCTATTAACCTTTGGCGAATATCAGAAATCTCTGATTATTCTTGTTGTAAATGTTCTCAAATTTACACTATTCCTCTACTATTAAAAAGATGATTCTTGCATCATACTGTATGACTTCTACTATTTCTCTGTTCCATATTTTTGAATGTTTGTTTTCCCTCTGATGATGTAAACTTCATCTGACAGTTGTTTACTTCTGAGTTAAACCTCTGTGTTTACTTCACACCTTACTTTTTGCCTTTGTTTCAGGTATGGGCTAAAAGAGTACATTGATAAAGTTTTAGAGTATTACGTGTATAATTAGAATAAATGGATTTAAAGCATGGAAAAATACGGGCCTATTTGAAATAAATTATTTTTTATGATGCACTAAAAATTAGGTGCCTAATTAAAATGCATCATTTTGATAAAGCACTGAAAAATTGCGTGATTAATGAAAATAAATTATAATTTTGATAAAGCATTATAAAATCACGTTCCTTTTTTTTTTTTTTTTTTCCTAAACTGAAACCGAAAAATTACGCCCCTGCTTAAAATACATAGTTTTTCCGCCCCACTAAATTTTGACTTTACCAAACCCTGAAACAAAATATCCACATCAATTTGAAATGAAATCATATACAGTGAGAAATTCTCTTTATTCCTACTGTCTTTGCTTAGGCGTAGACCATTCTCCTCTTCCAACAAGCCTTCATGTTCTCTAGCTCTTTTCAAGGGCTAGTAAATGCCTACGGTCACCGAAGACAGAGTCCTTTTTTCCCATTTATCTAACGGCGTGGTAACTTCTGACGTTGTAAGGACCTTTTGCAGACGATGTATGGGTTTCCAGGAGACAGGAGATGCGTCTTCCTTCCTGGTTTAGTTTATCCTATTTGCGTTTAGTTTTAGATAGCTTTTTTCGTAGGAGTTGTGGTATAACGCTTTTCATTTGTTTTCTTTATATTGCCACGATATTTAATAATTTGTGTGCATGATATATATATATATATATATATATATATATATATATATATATATATATATATATATATATATATATATATATATATATATTTGTGTATATATACATATGTATGTATTTATGTAAATAAATATGTATATATATATATATATATATATATATATATATATATATATATATATATATATATATATATATATATATATATATATATATATATATATATACATGTGTATGCAGTATATGTATGC
>NC_090748.1:108943942-108953942 GCF_036898095.1 Palaemon carinicauda
TTTTGTTTAGTTTGTTTTATATAATTATTATATTTTGTAGATTTGTTCACAATTTTAATTTTCCAATGCAAACAATTATTTTCTATTATTTTCTTCCTTTGTTTTTTTCCCAGGACCTTTGAAGTTTTGTTTTACATAAATATATATTATGTTTTGTATATTTGTTAAAAATTTGAATTTTCTAATGAAAGCAATTATTTTCTTTTATTTTCTTCCTTGTTTTTTTTTTCCAAGGATCTTTGAAGATTGGAAAGGTGCTATGCTAAAGGGGTTTAATATATTATAGCACTAGTATCTCTAGATATCAAAACACTTTTATTGGTTTGTTTACTGTGAGAATATCTTCCAATACAAACCCCCATGTACACTTATTTTCTTCTTTTTCTCGACCTATGATGTTTGGAAAGGTGTTATTCCAAAGGTGCTTAATATATTATAGCAATAGTATATCAAAATATTCATCTATTCTAACAATTCTTTTGTTTTGTTTAGTATGAGACTATCTTCCAAGTTACTCTCTTATTTGCTTCTCCTGTTTTGCCCCCTTGTTTTGGGAAGTCTGCAGACCCAGTAATGCACTTAGTCCCGGCTCGAAATGTCTCCCTGAAGAGACATGGAAAGCTTTCTTACGTCTCCCTTTTCGATACGTTTTCAAGAAGCACCGATCCTAAAAGGGCTACTGAATCCCTGCCCCCCCCCCCCCCCCAGGAAGATTGTTTTACCCGGCTTAAATGCAGCTCTCTAATCCCTCAGAAGAATTTTAGGAGTTAAATGGCAGGGCAGGATTAGAAATGAAACTATAAGAGAGATTACTCGAGTGCCGTTATGTGGATGAGATTACAGTGAGGGATAGATGGAAATGGTTTGGGTATGTTCTTTGCACTCTCCAAATAGATATTAGTTCACCAAACTTTCAGCTGGGGTCTACAAGGCACTGGGAGAGTTGAAATACCCAGGCCTACATGGCTGATGACTATGGACTAGAGTTTGAAGACCCAGGCCTACATGGCTGAGGACTATGAAGCGTGAAGTGAGAGATGATGAATGGAAAAGTATTTATTTAAAAGCATAAGATAGAGACGACTGGCGAAATCTAACCTAGGCCCTTTGCGTCAATGGGCGTAGCTTACGCTTGGCTTTATTGCGCACCTCGCCCTTAAAAGTAAGCCAAAAATCCTTGGTTCCATATAATTGTCTGTTTCTATTGCCGGATCCTTAGGTTGTTACTTTACTTTTTATTTCTCTTCCTTTCTTAATTGCCATTTTTTATTATGCTTAAGCATTAATCTTTTATGCAATGATGAGATTAGTTTAATTAAAATAAATACTCTAAAAATGCTTATTTCTCTATTGCCATTTTTACTATGATTAAACATTAGTTTTTTATATTGAAGAAATCAATTTAATTAAAACTTTTAAACACATTGCAAACATGCCTGTCCTACACTCTGCTGGACTAGGGTTCGAGGCTCTCTAAAGCCCGATAGTTCCTTGTAGTGTCTGTAACCTCACCATCCTTGTGAGTTAAGGATAGGAGGTTTGGGGGAGGCTATAGGTCTATCGCCTTTAAAGGCTTTAAAGACCGCTCATGAATGGCAGAGGCAAGGGACAGTGACATTGCATAGCAAGCAGGACAATATCCTAGAGACTGACCATATGTACATATAATCAGCGCCCAAGCCCCATTTCCACACAAGCTAGGACCAAGGAGGACCAGGCAATTGCTGCTGATAGACCTCTAGGCTCCCTCAAACCCCTCAACCTTAGATCACAAGGATGGTGAGATTGCAGCGACCAGAGGAAGTAACGAATTTGATCGGGACTCAAACCCCAGTCTGGCAATCACCAGTCAGGGATGTTAACACCCAGGCCTCCGCAACCTTAGTCGTGAACAGCCATTACCTGTCCCTCCCTGGTCCTTGTTTGGGAGAGGGGTCTTGTGAATTAGGAATGAACACCGAACTTATGCATGCAAAGTTTGATAAATTGGAAAGACTATGATATAATAAATAATTTTAAGCGTTATTATTATTATTATTATTATTATTATTATTATTATTATTATTATTATTATTATTATTACTTGCTAAGCTACAACTCTAGATGGAAAAGCAGGATGCTATAAACCCAACAGGGAAAAAATAGATCTGTGAGGAGAGCAAATAAATAAATAAATTATAAGAGAAGTAATGAACAATTAGAATAAAATATTTTAAGAAGAGTAACAATAATAAAATGAAAAATTGAAAAAAAAAATTAAAAAAAACTTTAAAAAGAAAACTTTAAACCTATAAAAACTTTAAGAAAAAAAAGTGGAAGAATAGTGTGCCCGAGTGTACCCTCGAGCAAGAGAAGGGTTGGTGATAAAATACCATAGAAAATAATTGTATATAAGCAAATAATTTACCTCATATATATATATGGCACCATAAACCATGCACGTGCAAGGGGGGTAAACATGGCTCTCTTTATTAGTAAGGATTTGGCACCGTAGATCAGGTTGTTTGGAATGCTCTATTTCTTCCAGATATACTGCACTGTAGGTTAAATTAGTTCCTGTAGTAATAAGCGGTATAACTTAGCCATCCATGTTTGCCAACGTATATAAGAGGATGAGCAAACTGGTGGAGTAACGAGAACTCTGAGTGTGGTGGAAATGCCCCCCCCCCCCCCCCATAAATCTGGATGAAGTCACTAGCTCCTGGTGACAAATTGGGTTTATGAAGCCCTGTCCACACGATCGAGCGTGCCCGACGGGCAAACAGTGATACCAGACCACAATAGTTAGTAAGAATGAGGGTTGATGACGTCAGAAGCGGGAAAACCACAGACAGGGATCTGGCATCACTCAGTGTTGCCAGATCACTGACTTTAATTTTCCCGCTTCTGACGTCATTAACCTTCATTTTCACTAACTATTGTCGTCTGGTATCACTGTTTGCCTGTCGGGCACGCTCGATCGAGTGGACAGGGCTTAAGGCATGTGACAAGCTGTCTCTTCGGCTTCTACTCCTGATGCCTAGCGGATGATCTCACTGGAATTAGTATGGACCGGCAGGAGTCACTTGCCTTAGATAGGCGCTGCGCATCACAAGGAACTGGCTATGCTTTGATGAATCTAGCAACGAATCATCAGAGGCCCTTTGCGTTAATAGACGCAGAAAGAGATGATGATGATGAGAAATATAGCGCAGAGGGAAGACTAAATAGTTAAATCTAATGACGAGAAAACGAGTAGCTGAATTTATATCTTTTGGTTGATGCAAACGTTAGAATATACATTGGAGAGGATTGTGGGAAATTGTGGCCATGAATTTAATTGAAACAGGGTAGTTTTATGAGAGGAATGTAAGAAGAATTTATATGGGAAATTGGATCAACTTTAGGCTAGGTTTAAAGTGGATGGAGTTATTAAGGTTTAAGATTCCATGATAGGGTCATAGGGTCAGCAGTAGGTGTTTCTAAATATGAAAGGAAGAGGGATTAGGAAATAAAATGTCTAGTTAAGAATTATTTTTGAAATGCAGTCTTGAGAGGAGAATTATCAGTAATCAAGAAGAAAATGGAAACAAGTAGTGGAAATAAAGCAAAAAGGTTAATATTAAGATGATAAACATTCCAGCAATCATGTTTGTACGGATTAAGACTAAGGAATTTTCTTTTTAAATAATAAGAAAATAAGTGTCAACAAGCAGTTAGATTTTGAAGTTTTAACCCATGGTCTTTCACTGTCTTTTGGTAGAGTTCTCTTCCACTTGTTTTAAATTTTTATAGTTTGTATGAAATATTTATTTGAATGTTGTTACTGTTCTTAAAATATTTTATATTGTTAATTACTTTTGTTTTAGTTTCCTAATTTTCCTTTCCTCACTGGGATATTTTCCCTGTTGGAGCCCTCGGGCTTATAGCATTCTGCTTTTCCAACTAGGGTTGTGTCATAGTAAGTAATAATAATAATAATAATAATAATAATAATAATAATAATAATAATAATAATAATAATAATAATAATAATAATAATAATACGCCTTTTGATTGAATATTCTAATATTTCTTTTACTCAGTAAATAACTTAATAAAAAAAAAAGATTAAATACAATTCCAACAAGAATATGGACCACACTAAATTGACTGATAGTTTCCAGCCACTCTCGTTCCAGTAAATATATTTTGGCCAATGAAAATCAACCTTTGAAGTCTCAGAGTTTATTTTCCATATAAAAATGGCGTGAACATTGACACCGGGAGACTGACACCTCCATTAAAGCGATGCCAGTCATCCGGCCGGGAGCAGAACAGCAGAGAAAAGGCCCAAGTTTTGCTTGTGTGTACGCTGAGGCTCAAATTGGCTGTTTCGATCCAAAAGGAGTTTATGCCTGAGCTTAGTCAAACAGAGAGAGAGAGAGAGAGAGAGAGAGAGAGAGAGAGAGAGAGAGAGAGAGAGAGAGAGAGAGAGAGAGAGAGACAGACAGACAGACAGACAGACAGACAGACAGACAGACAAATATGTAGATAGAGAGGCCTACAAAGAGGCAGGAGGACAGACGGACAGAGAGAGAGAGAGAGAGAGAGAGAGAGAGAGAGAGAGGAGAGAGAGAGAGAGAGAGAGAGAGAGAGAGAAACGGGCAGACAGAGAGCGAGAGACAAAGAGAGAGAGAGAGAGAGAGAGAGAGAGAGAGAGAGAGAGAGAGAGAGGAGAGAGAGAGAGAGAGAGAGATACGGATACAGATAGATAGATAGTGAGGCAGATAGATAGATAGATAAATAGATAGATAGAAAGGCAGACAGAGTGACAAGAGAAAGAGATAGAGAGAGACATACACAAGAGTAAGGCAGACAGAGAGAGAGGTAGAGATCATTGATATATAGAAAGATAGTGTTATGAAGAGAGAAATTCTTCACTAATGGCAAACTGCTCGAAATATTTAGTAGGGAATGCTTCAATTTTGATGCGTCTGATAAGGAAACCGGGATTTAATATTAAGGACTTAGAATAAAGACTTGAAAATGTACTTACACGTTCAAAAAAAAGTGTCAAAATTTTGCATCAAAATTTTGATATCAAAATTTTGATGCAAAATTTGAGTGTGTGTAGGACGTTTTTATGTCAAAATTGTGCTTCAAATCTTTTTTTTGACATCAAAACGTCCTACACACACTCAAATTTGCATCAAAATTTTGATATCAAAATTTTTATGCAAAATTTGGACACTTTTTTTTTTTGAACGTGTATGGGCCCCCCTTAGATACTTGTGGTATGAAGAAAATATTTGCCAAAATCTAAATATCTTATCAATTTATAAATTTTTCTTAAACTTGGCTTCCCTATTGTATTTAAACATTAAGAAATCTTTATTTTATTTTTTTTAGAAATACTCTATTCTTAAAAATATATATGAAGAATTCAAATTATATTATGGATTTTAGTAAGCGAATGTTTATATTTTAAGTTTATGACCAATCTTTATAAAAACAGAATGTTAAAGAGATTACGAGATGGTGTGACAATATCATGAAATAACCTTCTGGTTTTGTTAAATAAATTGATATTGACTAGGCATAGAAAAGTATTTTATCATATATTTCAATGTATAGCAACTTATATGGATGTTATTTTTATGTTAAAAAATAGATTTAGTATAGTTTCACTTGTGTATTTTCTGAAACAAGAAGATAATGTGAATAAATTTGCATTAATTTTTCAAAAATAAGTTACAAAAATTAATATCTAAAACATTTTCTAGTTTCTTCCTAATAAGGTCCTACTATTGTTAATAAGAATTCTAAATAATTTCTATTGTGTCTTTAATAAGTTTCTCCAATTTTTAATCAGACAAAAAAAATGTGTTTAATAAGTTTCTCCTATTTTTAATAAGATAAAAAAAATTCTTTAATAAGTTGCCTCTATTGTAAGATAACAACAAAAATTGTCTTTAATAAGTTTCTCCAATTGTTGATCAGACAACAAAAAAGATTGTGTCTAATAAGTTTCTCCAATGAAAAAATTGTCTTTAATAAGTTTCTCCAGTTGTTAACAAGACAACAAAATTAATTACTAAATCATTTTCCAGTTTCTCTCTAATAACTTACTCCTATTGCTAATAAGAATAAGAATTAATTTCTATTGTTTCTTTAATAAGTTTATCCAACTGGTACGAAAGTCGACAGATTTGCATAGCTTTTTCAAAAATTGGTTAAAAAAATTAATTACCAAATCATTTCTAGTTTCTCTCTAATAAGTTCCTCCTATTTTTAATAGGAAATAATAGTTCATTTTTGTTGTCTCTTTAATAAGTTTCTCTAATTGTTAATAAGAAAAGATAAAAAAGTATTGGAAAGAAAGTGACTAAAAGCATAAAAAATTTCACCCCAAATAAATTTCTAGTTTCTCCCTAATAAGGTCCTCCTATTGTTAATAAGAATAATAATTAATTTCTATTGACTCTTTAATAAGTTTCCCTAACTATTAATAATAAAATAGAAGAAAACCATTGGAACGAAAGTGACTAAAAGCATAAAAATTTCATCCCAAATAAATTTCTAGTTTCTCCGTAATAAGGTCCCCCTATTAATAAGAATAATTAATTTCTATTGACTCCTTAATTAGTTTATCTAATTATTAATAAGAAAATAGAAGAAAACCATTGGAACGAAAGTGACTAAAAGCATAAAAATTTCACCCCAAATAAATTTCTAGTTTCTCCCTAATAAGGTCCTCCTATTGTTAATAAGAATAATAATTAATTTCTATTGATTCTTTAATAAGTTTCTCTAACTATTAATAAGAAAATAGAAGAAAACCATTGGAACGAAAGTGACTAAAAGCCTAAAAATTTCACCCCAAATAAAGATTACCATTCTTTCCCTCCCACGCAGAAAGTTCCGCTGGTCCATTTTCGTTCGTGTTGAGTAACCCGAGACCTGTTTTCGCTTCAGCGCCCTTAAACCCCGTACTTCTACACCCTCCCCTTACACCAGCACCCTTCCCCAATCCTCCTCGTTTCCATCAGTGCTTGTTAAAAGAGGTGTAGAGGCTTCTAAAAGCATATCATTCGAATGAATTTACTTCATGTTGCCGCTGGAGGAAGGATTTATTTGGAGAGTTAAAATGTAAGGTTGAGGCTTGGAACCGAGTGTTTGAATTTATCAATTTAGTAACGAAATCGTTCGTACGTATTTAAATATATTCTATTCTTTATGTATTTATTTGCGTTCCCTTCCATTGTTGTTGCATTTAAGACTGAAAAAAGGTTCATAATTACAGCTAATGTTTTTTTTTTTTTTTTTTTTTTTATGTTAAACAGGTTATCAATTTTGTTTAATGAAATCGTTGGTAATAATCTAACCATGTTTTATATTTGCGTTCTTTTCCATTGTTTTTGCATTTAAGAGGAGTGAAAAAAAAGGTTTCATTCTTGCAGCAAATAATTTTTTTTAATGTTGAATAGGCTGACATAAGTTTTTATACTTTATATATGGATTATGTTTTAATGTTAATGTTTTTGAAATATTTTATTTTGATTATTCATTACTTCTTATATCGTTTATTTGTTTCCTTATTTCCTTTCCTCACTGGGTTATTTTTTCTTATTAGAACCCTTGGGCTTACAGCGTTTTGCTTTTCCAATTATAGTTGTAGTTTGTACAGTAGTAGTAGTAATAATAATAATGATAATAATAATAATAATAGTAATAATAATAATGATAATAATAATAGTAGTATGTTACATAGTTACCTACGCCAACGGAGTTGGAAGGAGGTTATGTTTTACCCGCTGTTAGTGTGTTTGTATGTGAACAGCTTTCTGGCCACAATTTTATTCGTAATGATACTTGCAGGAGTTAAGTGTTATGGAAACACCTGGAAATTGTTAAATTTTGGAGGGTCAAGGTCAAAGGTCAAGGTCACGGTCAATCAAAATTTCCAATTCATGTAATCAGCCATAAATTTGGACAGCGTTATCACAGAGACTTCAAATTTGATTCCTATTTGGGTGTATGAAAATCCTTGCCAATTGATACATGTTAAGGCCAAAGGTCAAGGTCAACGTCAAGCAAAAAGTCGAGAAATAAGCTGCCGCAGCGGAGGTCTGCTCTCTACTGAGTGTCCCTCTAGTTATTAATATGATATATGACCTTAATTTTTTTTTCTTTATATTAGTAGATTTGTTACTCGTTAAAAATAAGTGTTAATGTTAAGTTACCCTCTGTGTTAAATGCTTAGCTTTGAAATATTTAACTCTTGTAGTTATTCCAGTTTTGGTCCAGAAAAATACAAAGGGTAAATTGGACCTTCTCGGCTCGAGGGGAAATTCAGAGTCCGTGGTGAGAACGGAAAAAAAGAAAAATAATGAGACCTATTTTCTCTTTATTTCATGCTGTGATTATAAGAGCAGAAATAGTTACACGTTATTTCTCATTGAAGACGTACTCTCTCTCTCTCTCTCTCTCTCTCTCTCTCTCTCTCTCTCTCTCTCTCTCTCTCTCTCTCTCTCTCTCTCTCTCTCTGTGCTTCATGGTTTCTCTTTCTCTAGAAATAGTCTCATCTCTTTTTCTCTACAAGATATACATATTTTCTCTCTCTCTCTCTCTCTCTCTCTCTCTCTCTCTCTCTCTCTCTCTCTCTCTCTCTCTCTCTCTCTCTCTCTCTCTCTCTCTCTCTCTCCTCATTTTTTATCGTTCAGCTTTACGGTTTCTCTTTCTCTGTAGAGATATTCTCATCTCTTTTTCTGTACAAGATACGCATTCACTCTCTCTCTCTCTCTCTCTCTCTCTCTCTCTCTCTCTCTCTCTCTCTCTCTCTCTCTCTCTCTCTCTCTCTCTATCTATCTTTTTCTCTTTATTACTCCTATTCATTTCTATCTTTGCTTAATACACTCTCTTTTTCTCTCTCATTACTATCTTTTTCTCTTTTTTAATACTCTCATTCATTTCTATTTTATCTCCTTAATACGTTCTCTCTCTCTCTCTCTCTCTCTCTCTCTCTCTCTCTCTCTCTCTCTCTCTCTCTCTCTCTATAACAAGGACGTACTGTGATGGAACCCTGACTTTTTGAGAGTCGTTCACAATCCCGTTAATGGCTGCTGTTTTCCTTTGTTGCGGTCCAGAGAAATTCTCTGTGTGTTGTGTTTGTTTTCTCAGAGCTGTAAAATGTCTCTGTGAACAGATTCTCTGTTTCATGGTTCTTAGAAGTACTCAAATTATTGAAGGGTTGCTAGACATTTCTTTCTCGAGGAATATGTAATGTTTCCTCGTATGGAAGTTCATACTATTTTGGATTGTTTTGTGTTGCATAGGTTGAATAATCCTTTATCCAGGTTTAAGATATGCTCATGAATGGCAGAGGTGAGGGACAGTGACATTGCCCTAGCAGGGCAATGCCATTATCAGGGGTTCCCAAACGTTTTGTTCAATTTCTGTGTTTAAAGGTTTAAAGGCCACTCATGAATGGCAAAGACAAGGGACAGTGACATTGCCCTAACAAGCAGGACAGTGCCCTAACAAGCAGGACAGTACCCTAGAGACTGACATGATTAGCGCCCAAGTCCCCGCTCCACCCAGGGTAGAACCAAGGAGGGCCAGGCAATGGTTGCTGATGATTCAGCAGATAGACCTACATGTTTCTATAAAATCCCCCATCCTTATATATATATATATATATATATATATATATATATATATATATATATATATATATATATATATATATATATATATATATATATATATATATATATACTGTATATATATGTATATATATGTATATATATATATATATATATATGTGTGTGTGTATATATATATATATATATATATATATATATATATATATATATATATATATATATATATATATATATATATATATATATATACTGTATATATGTATATATACATATATATACTGTATATATGTATATATATAAATATATATATATATATATATATATATATATATATATATATATATATATATATATATATATATATATATATATAT
>NC_090748.1:108958942-108973942 GCF_036898095.1 Palaemon carinicauda
CAGACAATGTTACAGAGCAAAACCGGAGACATGATCATTAAGGTTCTTTTTAGTGCGTGGGAAGAGCGCAGATACAAGCATAATATATACAAAATAATTATGTAAAATTGTGTGACACACGGTTGGTACAGTAGCATTGTAATTTGTAATCTCACTATGGTAATTTTTTTTAGTGAAGCATATATGCACCCACTCGCAGGGGTGCCCTTTTAGCTCGGAAAAGTTTCCTGATCCGTGATTCTAACCAATCAGCGATAAGGAAACTTTTCCGAGCTAAAAGGGCACCGCTGCGAGTCAATGCAAATGAGCCTCATTAAAATAAATTGAGTATAGGTAATTCCTGAAATGCAGTTAGCACTTAGGTTCCAACTTCTTTTAAAGCCTCTGGTCCCGTGGTTGGTAGTGACCTTGTCTTTCATTTGAACAGAACAGGGTTCGATCCTAGTATAAGATAGAAATTTATTTCTATTGGAGCAGGATATTATTTTGATTTTCATCGATTATGATTTGATTTATGACAATGATGATGATGAAAATATATTTTAACAAATCTTAATAAATAGATAATTTTTTTTTTCTCACTATACTGATAACTTAGCTAGAATATTTAAGTATTTTTTTTTCTCCTTCTATAATTGTATTAACACATATATTATACTTAGGTTCTGTAATTTTTTTTTTTTTTTTTTCTAATTGGTTCTCCGGGTCTCAAGTGAATTGAAAGTCGACTCCTAATTCATACGAGTTTAGATGTAAGGATTTTGTGAACTGACTGAAATTAACTAGTGACATATTTGAATAAAATTTAAGGCGGTGAAGCATTAGTATTTTATATATATATATATATATATATATATATATATATATATGTATATATATATATATATATATATATATATATATATATATATATATATATATATATATATATATATATATATATATATAAATATATATGTATGTATGTATGTATGTATATATATGTATGTATGTATATATATGTATGTATATATATATATATATATATATATATATATATATATATATATATATATATATGTATATATATGTATATTATATATATATATATATATATATATATATATATATATATATATGTATATATATCCACAAATCATATTGCATATACTTCATGTACATTATGCACAGACACATATATACACACATATATATGTGTATATATATATATATATATATATATATATATATATATATATATATATGTATATATGTGTGTGTGTGTATATATATATATATATATATATATATATATATATATATATATATATATATATACATATATATATATATTTTATATATATATATATATATATATATATATATATATATATATATATATATATATATATGTGTGTGTATTATAAAGTGATTATGAATATATTAATAGTAATTATTATTATTATTATTATTATTATTATTATTATTATTATTATCATTATCATTATCACCACTACTACCCCAATTACGAATACACTAATTTCACTCATTAACCCCCTTCTCCCCTCTCTCTCTCTCCCCCCCTCAGAGTCACTCACATCGACCTCCAGCGTCGTGAGTCTCAAGACAGACGACGCCAACACCGTCGGCGTCGAAGTGCAATCCGAGGGCTTGAGCGAAGCCTCGCGATCTTGTGGATGGGGATGGGTGGCCCTGAACAGCCACTGCTATCTGCTTCAGGAGCAGCGCGTCCCTTGGCCGGACGCTGAGGCCTCCTGCGTGTCCCAGGGAGGACATCTGGCGGCGATTACCAGTCCCCAGGTGGCTCATTTGCTCAATATGGTGACGAAGGCCAGGTAAGTTTAATATTTTTTTTTTTTTTTTTTTAATTATGTGGTTGTAATTGTATTATTTGTGATTGTGG
This sequence comes from Palaemon carinicauda, assembly GCF_036898095.1. Lineage (NCBI taxonomy): Eukaryota > Metazoa > Arthropoda > Malacostraca > Decapoda > Palaemonidae > Palaemon > Palaemon carinicauda. The sequence continues at coordinate 108,960,846 of NC_090748.1, forward strand.
ATATAGTTGTTGGTGTATTAATGTTGTAGTTTTATAGGTATTGTTGTTATTGATTATTTATTATTGATTGGCCAGGTAAGTTTGATTGTTTGTGGTTGTAATTGAAGTATTTGTGATTGTGGTTATTGTTGTTGTTTTAATGACTATTCTTATTATACTGTAGTCTTTTTTGTTACTGTTGTTATAATTATTATTGATGATACTATTATTTTTTGGTTATTATAGTTGTTGTTATAATAATTGTTATTGATAATACTATTATTTTTTATGATTTTATGAGTTATGGCAGTAATAACAGTATTTGTGATTATGGTTATTGTTGTTGTTTTAATTACTATTCTTATTATGTTGTAGTTATTATGATATTGTTGTTGTAATTATTGTTATTAGTAATACTATTATTATTCAGTAATTTATGATATTATTATTATTATTATTATTGTTATTATTATTATTATTATTATTATTATTATTATTATTATTATTATTATTATTATTATTAATTTTGATGAGTTATATGGCAGTGATTGTGGTCGTGATTGCTAATTTACTGCTATTTGTATTAAGTTGTAAACTTTAGTATTATTATTATTATTATTATTATTATTATTATTATTATTATTATTATTATTATTATTATTATTATCTTTGAAAACCCAAATCATAAAACATTTATTTTCTATGGCTACCTGTTGCTCTGATTTTATTTTTAATTCATGTGTACTCAATTTTTTTAAATGGGGTGGATTTGCACTGCCTCACAAGGTGCCCTTTTAGCTCGGGGAAGTTTCCTACTAGCTGGTTGGTGAGAATTATTTTGTCCAACCAATCAGCTATTAGAAAATTTAGCAAGGAATTGTTTCCTACTTGCTGATTGGTAAAATTATTTTGTCCAACCAATCAGCTATTAAGAAACTCTAGCATGGAAAAGTGTCCTACTACCTGATTGGTTAGCATTATTTTGACAAACCAATCAGCTATTAGGAAATTTAGCATGGAAAAGTTTCCTACTACCTGATTGGATAGAATTATTTTGGCCAACCAATCAGCTATTAGGAAATTTAGCAAGGAAAAGTTTCCTACTACCTGGTTGGTTAGAATTATTTTGTCAAACCAATCAGCTATTAGGAAACTTTTCCGAGCTAAAAGGGCATCCCTGCAGGTCATTGTAAATGCACCTAATTAAAAAACAGTGGGTATAGCTGCATAATGGTACGTCGCTTCCCCCGTCGGCCTCTGACGTAAGAATGTTAGTCTTAGATTTAATGGAAGGCAGAAAATGGAAAACCTGAAAATAAGAGAAGAAAATTGGGCGAGATTTTTTTTTTTTTTTTTTTTTTTTTTTTCATTTCTTGAGGAAATCATCTCACTCGCGAAGGGCGTTCTCTCGGCCGTTACGTTTCCTTCATGAAAATGAATGGTGATGAAGTGGAATTTCAGGAGAGAGAGAGAGAGAGAGAGAGAGAGAGAGAGAGAGAGGAGAGAGAGAGAGAGAGAGAGAGAGAGAGAGAGAGAGAGAGAGAGAGAGAGAGGGGGGGGGGAGAGCCAGGCTGCAATGTTTTGAAATAGACAGAGAGAGATGCCAGGATGTAGAGTCCGAGAGAGAGAGAGAGAGAGAGAGAGAGAGAGAGAGCGAGAGAGAGAGAGAGAGAGAGAGAGAGAGAGAGAGAGAGAGAGAGAGATGCCAGGATGTAGATTCAGAGAGAGAGAGAGAGAGAGAGAGAGAGAGAGAGAGAGAGAGAGAGTGCCAGGCTGTAGTGTCTTGAGAGAGATGCCAGTCTATAAAAAGAGAGAGAGAGAGAGAGAGAGAGAGAGAGAGAGAGAGAGAGAGAGAGAGAGAGAGAGAGAGCCTTACCTTACCTTGTTGCCTTATTTTTTGTTTGGGTTCCCCCAGGTCCCTCAATGTGAGGCACCTCGTATATCCACCAGAGAGTTGCTAATGCATCTTCTGGTGTATTTTGCATCTTCCAGTCTTGGATAGTCTGGGATGCATCTTATGTATTTATCGAGCTTATTCTTAAACACATCTACGCTCACTCCTGATATGTTTCTTAGATGAGCTGGCAGCACATTAAATAGTCGCTGCATTATCGATGCTGGTGCGTAGTGGATTAATGTCCTGTGCGCCTTTTTTAGTTTACCTGTTATATTTTTTGGCACTATTAATCTACCTCGGCTTGCTCTTTCTGACATTTTTAGCTTCATGATGTTTTCAGCAATTCCTTCTATTTGCTTCCATGCTTGTATTATCATGTAGCGTTCTCGTCTCCTTTCTAGACTGTATAGTTTTAAAAATTGCAGTTTTTCCCAGTAGTCAAGGTCCTTAACTTCTTCTGTTCTAGCAGTATAGGACCTTTGTACACTCTCTATTTGCGCAATATCCTTTTGGTAGTATAGGTACCATATCACATTGCAGTACTCGAGTGCACTACGTACATAAGTTTTTTAAAGCATAATCATGTGTTCAGCTTTTCTTGTTTTAAAGTTAAATACCATCCTATTTATCTCCGCCCATTCATATATTTTGTTTAGATCTCTTTTGTTTAGATCTCTTTGTAGTGAGATCCTATCGTCATCACAAGTAATTTCTCTACTTATTCTTGTGTCATCGGCGAAACTTCTCACTACGGAGTTTTCAACATCACAGTCTATGTCTGAGATCATAATAACAAACAGCAGTGCAGCTAATACCGTACCTTGTGGCACGCCAGATATTACTTGGGCTTCATCTGATTTCTCGTCATTTGCAACCACTATCCGTTTTCTGTTTTGCAGGAATTCTTTTACCCATTTTCCTATCTTTCCCACAATATTATGCTTTCTCATTTTTTTTCTCCAATATATTATGGTCTACCTTGTCAAAGGCTTTTGCAAAATCTAGATAGATCACATCTGTGTCTTTTTCATTTATCATATTTTTGTATATGTTTTCATAGTGCGCTATCAGTTGGGTCTGTGTACTTTTTCCAGGCAGAAAACCGTATTAAACAAATTATTTTTAACCAAATGGTTCATTATTTTCTTTTTTATTACCCTCTCATACACTTTCATAATATGTGATGTTAGACTAACAGGTCTATAATTGCTTGCCTCTAGTCTTGATCCACTTTTGAAGATAGGGGTTATATAAGCTAATTTATGTTTAACATATATCTCGCTCATATCTACACTTTGTCTTAGCAGTATTGCAAGCGGCTTCGCGATAGTGTTTGCAGTTTTTTTTTAACAAAATCGCTGGAACTCCATCTGGTCCGGCTACAGATCCATTTTTAATTTCGTTTATAGCCTTGACAATATCTACTTCATTAATATCTATATCCGTTAGATATTCAACATTTTCTTCTCTCATTTCTGTTTCATTATTCTCATTCGCAGTTCTTGGCGTGAACTCACTATTATATTTTTCTGCTAATATGTTGCATATTTCCTTTTTTTCATTCGTTAGCCGTCCTTCAATTCTTAGAGGGCCTATTTCTAATCTCCCTTTATTCATCTTTTTTGCATAGGAGTAAAGTACTTTGGGGTTTCTTTTCATATTTTGAAGTGTCCTTTCTTCTAAGTCCCTTTTTTCATTTTCTTTCGACTGTATAATCTTTTGTTCTGGATTTTCTATCTTACATTTTATTTCCATCATTTTTCACACATTGTTTTCTTTTGCAAGATTTTTCTTCCACTTTCTAATTTTCTGAAATAAGATCCTTCTGTCTCTTGATATGCACGTCTTTTGTTTATTGTTTTTTTTTTTCGGTACATATTTTTCAACAATTTTCTCCAGTATTTTGTACAGTATGTCCGTATTTACCTGTATATTATCACTTACAAATACATTTTTTCCATTCTTTATTCAGTTCTTCATTTATTTCTGACCATTTTATATTCTTACTATAAAAATTATATTTTCCATATCCTTCCCAAAGTTTTGTGCTTTTATTAATTCTGCGATCACTTGCTTTGGAATGGACTATCAATTCTATGACATTGTGGTCTGAAATTCCCGTGTTATACGCTATTATTTCTTTAACATAATTCACCTCATTCACAAATACTAGATCTAGGACATTTTCCTTTCTTGTTGGAATGTGGTTTATTTGTTGCATATTATGTTCTAATAGCATATCTTGAAGCTTTTCAAATTGACTCTTATCTTCTGCGCTACTATTACTCTCTTTTTCATATGTATACATATAACCACTTTCTTCTATTCGTTCTTTCCAATCCACGAAAGGAAAGTTAAAATCTCATGATAGGAGTATATTCCAGTCTTTATGGTTTCTACATATATCATCTATTTTTTCTATTATTATGTCCAACTCCTTAGTATTTGGGGGTCTGTAAACTACAATATTCACAAGTTTTTCAAATTCAAATTCTAACGCAATCATTTCACATTCTGTGTTGCTGTATTTTTCACAGACTTTTCCTTGATTTATGTCTCTTCCATATATTGCGGTTCCCCCTTGATTCCTATTTTTTCTGTCTTATCTATAAGTTTGGAAACCCTTTATCTGGTCATCACTGCCAGTCCCTTGGGAATACCATGCTTCACTTATATTTAATATATCTATTTTTTCAATTTGGGTTAGTTCTTCTAAGAACTCTATTTTCCTTTTAGAGTTACTCGGGACTAAACCCTGTGCATTCATCACTATTATGGTTGGTGTTTCATCCCCATTATTTAATATTGGTAATAATATGGATTCTCCCATGCTTCCTTCCTGTTCTGATATGATGTTCTTTTACTCATTTCCCGGAATTCTGACATTAAAAAATCCAACTTTTCTATTATATTTGCTCTTTCGCCTTCATATTTATTTTTGTGTGTATACCTGCAATTATCCCCATATCTGCACCAACCCCTGGCATTATAGATGCATTCTTTGTAGTTGGGCTCTAAATGGGCATATTTGGGTTGAAAGGGCTTTTGGTTCATAGAGCGGTATATACACAGCCTGGTTTTTTGTTTCTTTTTTGTTTCATTTTTCCTTTCATTTTTCTTTTCAGTTTGCTGAGTTTTCTTATTTTCATTCATGGTTGCAGGATGCATATATCGACATTTTTTTTTAAACTGCATCCTTTTCCTTCTTTTAGGTTTTTGCATATTTTTGGATGGAGATCTCTGCATTCGTCTCCATATCCGCCTAAATACGCACATTTACCATATATTTGATAATTATGGCATATCTTTGGATGCTTGTAGTAGCATCTTTCGCCAAATTTGCAATTCCCTCTTTTCAGCAAATTGCAGACTATATCTTTCTTTTTTTTTTCTTATTCTTGCTCTTCCCTAAAAGTATGTAGGTCCGGGTAGAGTCTCTTGGGTCTATTATTTGTTTCCATCTGATAATTTATTTCTTCATAAGTATGTTGTTGGATGGCATCATAAGTTATATCAATGATTTCCTCTGCATCCTTACACATATCCTGTTCATTTTTCTCTTCTTCTTTTTCTTCTTCTTCTTCTTCTTCTTCTTCTTCTGTTTCTTCTTCTTCCTCTTCTTTATCTTCAACTATTTGCAGATTTAGTCTCGACTTAATTATATTTTCTATCCAGACTAAGCATGTTGAGCAGAATACCTTTGTGTCTTTATTTTTTATTTTTTGCTGTATTTCAGCACATGTAGGGTGTGTTGGAACAAGACAGGCATCACATTTTCTAATCAATTGTTGAGGATTATTAATGGAATACCATATCTTACATGTATTACACCATTTTGGCATTCTTTTTCCCAATGCATCAATCAGCATATTCACCATATTGGACTTCTTATTGTTCTTTGATGGAATGTGTTGATTGATGTAGACTTTCTTTATAAGTCTCTTTATCACTTGGATCTTCTTTGGAATTTCTTCTATTATTTTGCTGATGTTTTCCGCAGATTTGCTCCAGTTTATTGGATCGTATTGTTTCAATATGTCTGCGAATATTTGTCCGTCACACTGGTTGGAGTTACTAGTGACCTCTGTTATCAGACGGTCAAGCTCTTGTTTCGCCAACTCATGGAATTTACTTTTGCTGAGTCCAGCGATGTCTCTCCAAGCCTTGTCTGTGTTGTACATAGCCATCTTGATTAGATTTTTAGTAATTCACACGACAACTATTCTATGCCGACGTTTTAGCCCACTTTTCTGACCTCAAACTAATCACCGACTATTCACGAAAACTTGTAGCCATATTGCACTCGATAGCCTTTTGTTATCCGCGTTAAATCAGGATATTTTTAGGGTCGCACAAGTGTAATCACACACCGGCACACAGATACAACTCGAGAGAGAGAGAGAGAGAGAGAGAGAGAGAGAGAGAGAGAGAGAGAGAGAGAGAGAGAGAGAGAGAGAGAGAGAGAGAGAGTCATGTAAATTCTTGACTGATGGTTTTGGAACTGGCTGAATTATTTTCACATTCCAGAACCTGGAAGGAATGTCAATTTTGGCAGTCGATATGTAATTAAGATTACCTAAATGCGAATGAAATTCAAATTAGAATATATTTGACTCGCATAGAAAGACATCGTCTTCATCTTTGTCTTCAGCTTTTTCAATTTCTATGTGGGGTTGCTGTTTCTAGTCAGGCTTCTCCATCTTCCTCTGTCTAGTATATCTTGTTCCCTTAGTCCCTTTTCCTTCAAGCCATTCCGTAATTTACCTTTCCACCTGAACTTTGTCCTGGGCAGGAAAATTTATGATAATGGAAGATATTCACCTCCGCCAACGAAGTTGGAAGGAGGTTATGTTTTAGCCCCTGTTTATGTGTTTGTTTGTGTGTGTGTTTGTGTTTGTGAACAGCTTTCTGGCCACAATTTTAATCGTAGAGTAATGAAACTTGCAGGGATTAACTGTTATGTAAAAAAACTGGAAATTATTACGTTTTGGAAGGTCAAGATCAAGGTCAAGCAAAATGTCCACATCCCGTAATCAGCCGTAAGTCTAGACATCGTTGTCACAGGGACTTCAAACTTGGTTCATATTTTAGCGTATGAAAATCCACGCCACAGGTTAAGGTCAAAGGTCAAGGTTAGGGTTGAGCAAAAGTACGAGAAATAAGCTCCTGCGGCGTAGGTCTGCACTCTACTGAGTGCCCCTCTAGTTCAACATATTTTATTGGCATAAGTGAATTCTTCAGGTTACCTCCCTCACCAAAAGGTGAATGAATTCTGTAGTTGACCTCAATTTCCAAAACACGAAGGAATTGTGTAGTTAATCTCAATTTTATGAACATGAATTTTGAGTTGACCTCAATTTCCAAAACATTAAGGAATTCTCTAGTTAATCTCAATTTTATGATCATTAATTTTGAGTTGACCTCAATTTCCAAAACATTAAGGAATTCTCTTGTTAATCTCAATTTTATGAACATTAATTTTGAGTTGACCTCAATTACCAAAACATTAAGGAATTCTCTTGTTAATCTCAATTTTATGAACATGAATTTTGCATTGACCTCAATTTCCAAAACACGAAGGAATTCTCTAGTTAATCTCAATTTTATGAACATTAATTTTGAATAAACCTCAATTTCCAAAACATTAAGGAATTCTCTTGTTAATCTCAATTTTATGAACATTAATTTTGAGTTGACCTCAATTTCCAAAACATTAAGGAATTCTCTTGTTAATCTCAATTCCATGAACATTAATTTTGAGTTGACCTCAATTTCCAAACACGAAAGAATTCTCTAGTTAATCTCAATTTTATGAACATTAATTTTGAGTTGACCTCAATTTCCAAAACATTAAGGAATCCTCTTGTTAATCTCAATTTTATGAACATTAATATTGAGGTGACCTCAATTTCCAAAACAGGAAGGAATTCTCTAGTTAATCTCAATTTTATGAACATGAATTTTGAGTTGACCTCAATTTCCAAAACATCAAGGAATTCTCTAGTTAATCTCAATATTATGAACATTAATTTTGAGTTGACCTCAGTTTCCAAAACATGAAGGAATTCTCTAGTTGATATCAGTTTTATGAACATTAATTTTGGGTTGACCTCAATTTCCAAAACATGAAGGAATTCTCTAGTTAATCTCAATTTTATGAACATGAATTTTGAGTTGACCTCAATTTCCAAAACATGAAGGAATTCTCTAGTTAATCTCAATTTTATGAACATTAATTTTGAGTTGACCTCAATTTCCAAAACACGAAGGAATTCTCTAGTTAATCTCAATTTTATGAACATGAATTTTGAGTTAACCTCAATTTCCAAAACATTAAGGAATTCTCTAGTTAATCTAAATTTTATGAACATTAATTTTGAGTTGACCTCAATTTCCAAAACATGAAGGAATTCTCTAGTTAATCTCAATTTTATGAACATGAATTTTGAGTTGACCTCAATTTCCAAAACATGAAGGAATTCTCTTGTTAATCTCAATTTTATGAACATGAATTTTGAGTTGACCTCAATTTCCAAAACATGAAGGAATTCTCCAGTTAATCTCAATTTTATGAACATGAATTTTGAGTTGACCTCAATTTCCAAAACATCAAGGAATTCTCTGGTTAATCTCAATTTTATGAACATTAATTTTGAGTTGACCTCAATTTCCAAAACATGAAGGAATTCTCTAGTTAATCTCAATTTTATGAACATTAATTTTGAGTTGACGTCAATTTCCAAAACACGAAGGAATTCTCTAGTTAATCTCAATTTTATGAACATGAATTTTGAGTTGACCTCAATTTCCAAAACATTAAGGAATTATCTTGTTAATCTCAATTCCATGAACATTAATTTTGAGTTGACCTCAATTTCCAAAACATGAAGGAATTCTCTAGTTAATCTCAATTTTATGAACATTAATTTTGAGTTGACCTCAATTTCCAAAACACGAAGGAATTCTTTAGTTAATCTCAATTTTATGAACATGAATTTTGAGTTGACCTCAATTTCCAAAACACTAAGGAATTCTCTTGTTAATCTCAATTTTATGAACATTAATTTTGAGTTGACCTCAATTTCCAAAACATCAAGGAATTCTCTAGTTAATCTCAATATTATGAACATGAATTCTGTAGTTGACTTCAAATTCCTAAACACAAAGGAATTCTGTTGTTAATTTCAATTCCATACACATGAATTCTGTAGCTGACGCCAATTTCCTGAACACGAAGGAATTCTGTAGTTGATCTCAATTTTATAAACATGAATTTTGAGTTCACCTCAATTTCATAAAGATGAAGGAATTTAGTATTTGACCTCAATTTCCAAAACATAAAGGAATTCTCTAGATCTCAAATTCATTAACATGAATTCTGTAGTTGATTTCAATTTAATAAAGATGAAGGAATTTACCATTCGATTTCCATTTCATAAAGATGAAGGAATTTAGTATTTAACCACAATTTCCAAAACATGAATAATTTCTATGATGTACTTACACCTTATATTCTAAATACCTTAAAAACATATCCTCAGATATTTCCTCCAGAATAAACTTGTTACCAAAAAACGGGATGTAAGGCCGAAGACCCTTTAGTATATCCTTTTTTATATCCTTTTTATATCCGCTTCTCAGAAACTGTCGTTGAAAAGCTCCTCTGATACGAAGGACAAAGTGTTTGTCCTAAAGGATAAAAAGGAATTCCCGGAGCAGAAGAGAGTTCTTAATCCTCTTCACCTCATTACTATATGGCACCTCTCTTCTCTTCTCTGGCCCAAGGCTTAACTAGACTTCGTATTCAAAAGGATGTGGGTCACTTCTTTTGATGTGAGGGAATAGGAAGGAACTTGAAAGAAGTTAAATGTGTTGTGTAGAGACAGAGAATATTATGAAACTATCATATGCGACTCGTCATCTATTATAAAACTAGTGTACGCTACCCGTTATATATAATAAAACTAGTGTATGCGACCTGTCTTATATTGAAACTAGTGTACATGACCCGCCATCTATTATAAAACTAGTGTACGCTACCCGTCATATATAATAAAACTTGTGTATGCGACCTGTCTTATATTGAAACTAGTGTACACGACCCGTCATCTATTATGAAACTAGTGTACGCGATCCATCATAAAACTTGTGTATGCGACATGCCTTATATTGAAACTAGCGTACACGACCCGTCATCTATTATGAAACTAGTGTACGCTACCCGTCATATATAATAAAACTAGTGAATGCGACTTGCCTTATATTGAAACTAGCATACGCGACCCGTCATCTATTATGAAACTAGTGTATGCAACCTGCCTTACATTGAAACTAGCGTACGCGACCCGTCATTTAATATGAAAATAATGTACGCTACTTGTCATATATTATAAAACTATTGTATGCAACCCGATATGTATTATAAAACTGGTGTATGCAACCTACCTTATATTAGGAAACTATTCACGACCTGTCTTATATTGAAAATAGTGTACACGACCCATCTTATATTATGAATCTATTGTACGCGATCCATCATATATTATGAAAATAGTGTACGCAACCCATCTTATATTATGAAACTTGTGTATGCGACCCGTCATATTTTACGAAATTAGTGTATGCGACCCGTCTTATACTATGAAACTAGTGTACGCGACCCATCTTATATTTTGAAACTATTGTACATGACCTGTCTTATATCATGAAGCTATTGTATACAACACGAAATGTATTATAAAATTAGTGTATGCGATGTGACTTATAATATGAATCTATACACGACCCGTCATGTAGTATGAAACTAGTGTACACGACCTGTCTTTTATTACTTGAGGTGAATGATTATGCAAGAAAATATATATTTAAGTTAATTATCACGTATAACACACTCGCATACATCTGGCACCCCAAGTGGCCCTCTGAGCTGCTTCGCTAATACTCTCTTAAAGGATAATGACTCCAGCTCTTTGCTTTAAGGATAATACCAATCATTGGGGCTGAGAAGATAGTTTCACATGAGAGAATCAAATAAGAGTTTCATTATAATCCAGAGAATTTGGGAAATGTTTCTTTGAAACATTTACGAAAAAATAATAAAACCTCTTAAAGGTTTAAACATCGCTCTGTGACAATATCCTAGCAGGACAATGCCCTAGAGACTAATCATCTATATACATATGATCAACACCTAAGACTTCTATCTACCCAAGTAAGGACCAGGGAGGGTCAGGCAATGGCTGCTTGTGACTCGGCAGGGCAATGCCCTATAGACTGACTATATTTACACATATGATCAACACCAAAGACTCCTATGCATCCAACCTAGAACCAGGGAGGGTCAGGCAATGGCTGCTAGGGACTCGGCGGGACAATGCCCTATAGACTGACCATATTTACACATATGATCAACACCTAAGACTCCTATGCATCCAACCTAGGACCAGGGAGGGTCAGGCAATGGCTGCTAGGGACTCGGTAGGACAATGCCCTATAGACTGACCATATTTACACATATGATCAACGCCTAAGACTCCTATGCATCCAACCTAGGACCAGGGAGGGTCAGGCAATGGCTGCTAGGGACTCGGCAGGACAATGCCCTATAGACTGACCATATTTACACATATGATCAACACCTAAGACTCCTATGCATCCAACCTAGGACCAGGGAGGGTCAGGCAATGGCTGCTAGGGACTCGGTAGGACAATACCCTATAGACTGACCATATTTACACATATGCTCAACACCTAAGACTCCTATGCATCCAACCTAGGACCAGGGAGGGTCAGGCAATGGCTGCTAGGGACTCGGCAGGACAATGCCCTATAGACTGACCATATTTACACATATGATCAACACCTAAGACTCCTATGCATCCAACCTAGGACCAGGGAGGGTCAGGCAATGGCTGCTAGGGACTCGGCAGGACAATACCCTAGAGACTGACCATATTTACACATATGATCAACACCTAAGACTCCTATGCATCCAACCTAGGACCAGGGAGGGTCAGGCAATGGCTGCTAGGGACTCGGCAGGACAATACCCTAGAGACTGACCATATTTACACATAAGATCAACACCTAAGACTCCTATGCATCCAACCTAGTACCAGGGAGGGTCAGGCAATGGCTGCTAGGGACTTGGCAGGACAATACCCTAGAGACTGACCATATTTACACATATGATCAACACCCAAGACTCCCATCCACACAAGCTAGGATCAGGCAATGGTTGTTAGTGACTCAGCAGGTATAGCTATAGCCTCCCCAAACCTTCTATCCTTAACCCACAAGGATGGAGAGGTTGCAGACACAACAAAAAACTATCGAGCTAGAGCGGGACTCGAACCCCTGTCCGGAAGATAGCCATGCCTGGATGTTTCCTGTAGGCTTTCACAACGTTAAGGTAGCATATTTTTGCAATATATATTTGCTTTTATGTAAATTCATTTATGCAAATTGTTGTGTGCAAACCGTATCCTACTGTATATTTATCAATAACTAGAGGGGCACTCAATAGAGCACAGATCTCCGCCGCGGTAGCTTATTTCCTTACCTTTTGCTCGACCTTGACCTTGACCTTTGACTTTAAACATGTATTAATGGTCTGGGATTTTCACACACTCAAATGTAAACCAAATTTTTGAAGTCTCTGTGACGGCGATGTCTAAATTTATGGCTGATTACGTGAATTGGACATTTTGTTTGACCGTGATCTTGACCTTTGACCTTGACCTTCCAAAATTTTAAAATTTCCAGCTTTTTTGCATAACAATTAATCTACAAGTTTCATTGCTCTACGATTAAAATTGTTGCCAAGGAAGCTGTTCACAAACAAGCACGCACACACACTCACACAAACACACAAACAGCGGGCAAAATATAACCTCCTTTGAACTTCGTTGGTGGAGGTAATAAGTCTAAAAGTATAATAACTGTTATCTTTTTTTTATTGTTATAAAGCTCTTGTTATAGTCAGGGGTTGTTGAATGCAGGAAAGTCGTTAAACGGACTTTCGAACATTTAATTTCCATTTGATATTCCAGTCTTGACTCGGAACTAAAAGTGTATTCCAGGCTCATAATTTTCAGTTCATTGGAGGGTTTTTTAATTAAAAGATAATGCATTTTATTTTAGCAATGTAATAGATTTTTTTTAGCAATAACGTTTTTTTTAACGATTTAAACTTTTCAATTGACCATCGCTATTGAATGGA
>NC_090748.1:108981442-108983942 GCF_036898095.1 Palaemon carinicauda
AAACAAATTTTCATTAACATGTCACAGTCCAATTGTTCGCTTCAAGTTTGACTTTACCGGACGTTTAAACATGTCCCAACTGTCTTCTAGTTGGCCATTTCTTCCCAAAATTGCTTTGTGATTCGTGGACGCATATCAGATCCTAAAGTGATCTTGATAACTTGAGTGGAGTGTATAATTATCATTATTATTATTATTATTATTATTATTATTATTATTATTATTATTATTATTATTACTACTACTACTTGCTGAGCTACAACCTTAGTCGGGGAAAGCAGCATGCTATAAGCCGAAGGACTCCAACAGGGAAAATAGCCCAGTGAGGGAAGGAAACAGGGAAATAAATAAACTATAAGAGAAATAATTAACAATTAAAATGAAATATTCTAAGAACAGTAACAACATTAAAATGATTATTTCATATATAAACTAAAAAATCTTCAATAAATAAACAAGAGTTAAAGAAATAAGATAGAATAGTGTGCCCGAGTGTACCCTCAAGCAAGAGAACTCTACACCAAGACAGTAAGTGGTTCTTCCAAGTGTTATTTTTAAGATATAGTTATCATCCCTAGATTTGTTTTAAGGCAAATTGGTGGGGCAACTCCAAAGGTTGGTGATTGTGGTGGCCTATTGGAAACGTCCCTGCCTGGCGATCTGTGGGATTAGCTCAAGCTCTATAGTCTTTTGTAGTGTCTGCAACCTCACCATCCTTGTGAGCTAAGAATTGGTAGAGGAGGAGGAGCCTATATGTCTACCTGATGAGTCATCAACAGCCATTGCCTGGGACTCTCTGGTCCTAGCGTTTGCCATTCATAAGTAACCTTTAAACTTATAAAAGAACAAGGCCAAATTAGAATTATTACAGTCCAATGCGCACATAGCCTACGCTTTTATTTTTTATTTTTTATTTAAGTGTTTTGAAGCATTGAGTCCAATTCATGAGCGACCTGTAAACCTTCAAATGAACTAGACCTTACTATAATAATCACAGGGTAATGCACACACTTCCAGAGCGGTTTGCATGAAGAAAAACTGTGTTTTTAATCATTAAGAGTCCCATTTAGACAGGATTTAATCAGTTAGTCTCTTATGTTAAGATGTTGAATAATTTTATGTATGAGCGAATTAGCGCTAGATATTTTTTTTCGATATATCTAATCTTCTGCGTGTTCATTATTATGAAGATGATTTTTAATTCTTGATATTCATATTATAGGTAGGCAAACTAAGCTGCATATGAACTTGAATTGAAAAGGGCCTAGAGGGGCAAGGGATCTCTTGGATTAAGAGCACTGTATAAATACAATGGTCTTTGAGGAACTGCGATCAAGGATTGGACTGGAACCGTGTTTGAGATTGGATGGGACATAAAAATGGGCTTCAATTCGTATTATTATCATCATCATCCTATAGAGATCCCTCTGGTATACCTAAAAACCAAAAATATCTCATCCGCTTCTCTTTAACTTCCAAGACGAAAACCTTCTAAACTTAAAACACATTTTTTTTTTTTTTTTTTTTTGAAGAATGTGACCTTTGGCCCAAATTCCACATCTTTATCCACTCGTTTTGACCATTTTTTTTCTGCTTTCGCTCGACTGGACCTGTGGAGAACGCATCCATAAGTTGTAAAATCACTTCTGTTACGTTTTTGTCCCACGTCTTGCAAATGGTGTCACTTCCTACTTGCTTACACCAAAACACCCCAACACATTCCATATTATTATTATTATTATTATTATTATTATTATTATTATTATTATTATTATTATTATTATTATTATTATTATTATTATTATTATTATTAGCTAAGCTCCAACCTTAGTTGGAAAAGCGAAGGGAAGAAAAATGTCTTTAAAGGAAGATGGAGTAGTTCTAAGGGGAGATGAAGTATTCTTGAGAAGAGATAATGTGTTTTTAAGGAAGATGAAATATTTTTATTTAGGGAAGATAAGAATGTTCTCAAGTAAAGGTGAAGTATTTTTAGAGAGAAGATAAATTATTCTTTTTAAAGGAAGATAAAGTATTCTTAGTAAGGGAGATAAATCTTTTTTAAAGAAAGATCATATTTTTCTAAGGAAGAATGAAGTATTTTTGAGGGATGATAAAGTATTTTTAAGGGGAGAAGTATTTTTAAAGGAAGAAAAAGTATTTTTAAGGGAAGGTGAAGTGTAAAGGAAGATGAAGTATTTTTAAGGGAAGGTGAAGTGTTAAGGAAGATGAAGTATTTTTAAGGAAGGTGAAGTGTTAAGGAAGATGAAGTATTTTTAAGGGAAGGTGAAGTGTTAAGGAAGATGAAGTATTTTAAGGGAAGATGAAGTATTTTTAAGGGAAGGTGAAGTGTTAAGGAAGATGAAGTATTTTTAAGGGAAGGTGAAGTGTTAAGGAAGATGAAGTATTTTTAAGGGAAGGTGAAGTGTTAAGGAAGATGAAGTATTTTTAAGGGAAGATAGTCTTTATGCGAAGGTAATGTATTTTCAAGGGAAGATGAAGT
>NC_090748.1:108986442-108993942 GCF_036898095.1 Palaemon carinicauda
CTCTCTCTCTCTCTCTCTCTCTTCTCAACAACAATCCAACGTAAAAGATAAAAACAACTCTCTCTCTCTCTCTCTCTCTCTCTCTCTCTCTCTCTCTCTCTCTAAAAAAAAAAAATTAAACGAAATTTGGTGGACATGTGGGGTATGACTAAAGGACGAAGCCATTAGAATTTGAAGAAAATACTTCGACGTACAAGTACTTATTGGCGTTAATAGCAAAATAAGGCTGCTTGGCGTGGCGAAGGCATGCTCTCTACTGAGTGCTCCTTTAGTTACCTTCACCTACTTCGTTGTAAAGGTTATGTTATGATTGGCGTGTAGTTATTTATGTTTATTTGTTTGTGGTTCGCATAACTCAAAACTATTTGGTTGGATGACATGGTGGAATAATTGGGCATGATCCAAAGACAATGTGATTTTGGGAGTGGTTGGGTTAAAGCTCAAGCTCACGAGAAAGTCAAAAACGTTATTTGCTATATCGTGGTAAATTTTTATCCGAGTTGCATGAAATTGGTGCCAAACTGTGCATAATTCAAATACCTATCTAACCGAAGCCCTTTGCGTCAATAGGCGTTGGAGGAGATGATAATGATCCTGTGATATAAAATATGATATAGTCGATGGTACGCGCTCTACCGAGTGTGATCTATAGATTTTCTTTGTAGAGGTTTTCCTGATAGTTAATGGCTCACCAGTTTCTACATCCAGAAATATTCTCATCATTATCATCATCTCCTCCTACGCCTATTTATGCAAAGGGCCTCGGTCAAATTTCACCATCGTCTCTATCTTCAGCTTTTAAATCAATACTTTTCCATTCATCATCTCCCACTTCACGCTTCATAGTTCTCAGCCATGTAGGCCTGGGTCTTCCAACTGTTTTAGTGCCTTGTGGAACCCATCGTCAATACTTCTCCATTCATCATCTCCTACTTCACGCTTCATAGTTTTCAGCCATGTAGTCCTGGGTTTTCCAACTCTTCTAATGCCTTGCGAAGCCCATCAATACTTTTCTATTCATCATCTTCTACTTCCAGCTTCATAGTTTTCAGCCATGTAGGCCTGGGTCTTCCAACTCTTCTAGTGGCTTGTGGAGCCCATCAACACTTCTCCATTCATCATCTCCCACTTCAAGCTTCATAGTTCTCAGCCATGTAGGCCTGGGTCTTCCAACTGTTTTAATGCCTTGTGGAACCCATCATCAATACTTCTCCATTCATCATCTCCTACTTCACGTTTCATAGTTTTCAGCCATGTAGTCCTGGGTTTTCCAACTCTTCTAATGCCTTGCGAAGCCCATCAATACTTTTCTATTCATCATCTTCTACTTCCAGCTTCATAGTTTTCAGCCATGTAGGCCTGGGTCTTCCAACTCTTTTAGTGGCTTGTGGAGCCCATCAACACTTCTCCATTCATCATCTCCCACTTCAAGCTTCATAGTTCTCAGCCATGTAAGCCTTGGTCCTCTAAATCTTCTAGTGCCTTGCGGAGCCCATCAAAACTTCTCCATTCATCATCATCCACTTCACGCTTCATAGTCCTCTGTCATGTAGGCCTGAGTCTTCCAACTCTTCTAGTGCCTTCTGGAGCCCAGTTAAACGTTTGGTGAACTAATCTCTCTTGGAGAGTGCGTAGAGGATGCCCAAACCATCTCCCTATACCCCTCACGATTATCTCATTTGCATTCTACCTTTCAACAACAATAAAACCGAGTTTGTTCCGCATCACTGGCTCAAATTAAAAATAATTCCAGGGTCTGTCAATAACTAACTCGATGCGCAAAGGCCTTTTTAATTGTCAATTGTGTATTCGGAAAATTCCTCTGCCTTTATTTCCAAAAGACCGTGGCACTAATCGTTTAATTAATGGCTAATTTACATTTGTAATTAAAACTGCTGCCTCTTACTGTCTCGTGAAACGTGCTTCTGCTTCATGTAATTTGGGATTACAGTTCTGGGTTTTTTTTTTGTTTTTTTTTTTTTTAATAAACTTTCAACTATTTGGTTTTCAATGTTCACGTTGCATTTCTTTGTTAACTTTTATGTTTATTAAATTTAAGGAATAATTATACTTATCTTATTATTTGCTAAATTGAAGGAGTGACATATTTTTTTCGTTTGTTAAATGAAGTTTGAACTTTTGTACTGCATGCAATTAGTTTTTTTTTTATTATTATTATTAACTATTTTGCTTTATCAAATATAAGGAATAGATATGTTTCCTTTGCTAATATTTGACAAATTGAATAAATTACATATTTTTTTTATCGTTTGTTAAGTAAAGTTTTTATATTTGCTTTGCAAACTCTAGTTACCTCCGCCAACGAGGTTAGCAGGTTATGTTTTACCCCTGGTTTGTGTGTTAGTTTGTGAACAGCTTCCTGACCATAATGTTAATCGTAGAGTAATGAAACTTGCAGGGATTAGCTTTTATGTAAAAAGCTGGAAATGATCAGATTTTGATAGGTGAAGGTTAAAGGTAAAGGTCACGGTCAAGCAAAATGTCCAATTCACGTTATCAGCCATAAGTTTGGACACAGTTGTCACACAGACTTTAAACTTGGTTCACATTTGAGTGTATGAAAATCCACGCCAATCAATACATGTTAAGGTTAAAGGTCAAGGTCAAGGTCGAGCACACGGTCGAGAAATAACTTGCCGCGGCGGAGGTCTGCCCTCTACAGAATGTACCTGTAGATTTTATATTTTATTAAGGTTTAGCTTTATCAAAAATAAGGAACAAATATATATATATATATATATATATATCGCTTTTATATTAGAAAAACTGACTTAAGTAAATTTCTATCGTCTGTTAAGAGTAATGTTTCAACTATTTTCTTGGCAAACTTTAGTTTCTATTTTTTAATAACTTTTTCGCTTTATCAAATTTAAGAATGAATCTATTCATCGTATTAACGTTTGACAAATTGAAGTGGAAAAACATCCAAAACAGCCTAATTGATTTAGATAAATATTATTGGTAGAAATAATTTAATACTAATTCAAAATCTCGTTGCAAATACAGCGAAGAGCTTTGTATTCATTTTGCAATTTAGTTTATCGTTTGTTTTTCAATGGAAGTTTTATTAGTGTAGGTATGATTGAAATGCCATTTGTGGAAAGTAATGAAAAGAGTTTATTGATATATTTAGTACGAGATTACATCATCTGGGTTGAGAAAATTACTTTAATTTTAAGTGAGAGTAATTGATTATATTTTCTAGGTGTTCTACATTGAATTCATTAAAATGTTAAAGGTTACGAAATATATATATATATATATATATATATGTATATATATATATATATATATATATGTATATATATATATGATATGAAATTGACTAACGCAATCTTAATGTGTACGTATGTATGTATGTGTATACACATACATACATACATTTATGTGTTTGTATATACATATACTTGAATATATGAATATGAATATGCATATAAATATTTATAGGCCTATATATATATATACACACATACATATATATATATATATATATATATAAACATATATATATACATATATATGTGTGTGTTCATGGATATGTATCGAAATGTAACTAATTCTCTATTTATATTTGCAAAACTATGTACATATATTTGTATATATTATTAATATTATATATATATATATATATATATATATATATATTTCAAAAAGGCCCATAAAAGAAACACAGGAAATATAAATAAATCACACTATATTTCGGTCAATAAACATCGACCCTCTTCAGGATGTAAAGTAAAAATGAGGAAAACAGTGGAGAGTGACGGTTTATATAGGAAAGCAAAAGGGTGTGTTCAATTGTTCTATAGTTGTTATAATTGCTGGAACGATTAGCTAAATTTAATTACATCCAGGTGCGTCTTCTTATTGTTGAGCCGCTCGGAGGAAGGCTTGACCTCTGATGCATATCTAGTGGTCGGTCTCCGTGGATTATCTTCTTAATGATAGGGTTGAGAAGAGTATTGTCCACTGTGTCAGCTTTCCATTGGCCACCAGATAGGTTCATTGTGTTTGATTGATTTATGATGGCTGATTCCAGGATTTTCCTTCTGTACGGACAGGTACTCCTAAAAATCAAAGACGACTCACTCCAGTTAATCTGGTGCCCTAAATCCCTAAGGTGAACGAAAATCCCAGAGTTTTCATAGCCATATCTAATAGATATCTTGTGTTCGGATAATCTTTGAGATAGCGAACGGCCCGTTTGCCCAACGTAGACTTTTCACAATCCCCACATGGTACTTTATAAACGCCGGATTCTATATCTCTTTTGTTTTGATAAACATTAATAAGGGCGCTTCCTATGGTCTTTGGATATGATAAAACAAAGGGGTTCTCAGTTTTGATATTATTTGTTATATTTTTAATACCTTCTATATATGGGAGTTTTATCTTATTTTTAAAATCTCTTTGGTTAGTAACATCATGATCTTTATAATATATCGTGTTGGCTTTGTTGATGGCCTTTTCTATGACGTACGTCGGGTAGAATAGCTGGGCGAGTTGTTTACGAATGATTTCAAATTCTTTACTTAAGTAGGCTGGGGAACAGATTCTCATACCTCTAAGAAATAGATTGCAAGCTACTCCAATTTTTACAGAAATGTCGTGATAAATAAAGAAATGAATGTAGGAAATAGAGAAAGTTGGTTTTCTATACACAGTGAAATTATATCCCGTCGATTCCCTTATAATTAGTATGTACAAAAAAGCTAATGTTCCATCTTTTTCCCATTCAGTTTTAAATTTTATGCTAGGGACTAGGGAATTTAGATTATTGAAAAATATATTGAAATCTCCCCAGCTATCATCCCAATATGTGAAAATGTCATCAACATAGCGTTGCCAAACCATATTCGTTGGTTTAATTGTTGTTAAAATTTCGTATATAAACCGTCACTCTCCACTGTTTTCCTCATTTTTACTTTACATCCTGAAGAGGGTCGATGTCTATTGACCGAAATATAGTGTGATTTATTTAGATTTCCTGTGTTTCTTTTATGGGCCTTTTTGAAAAAAAAAAAAAAACATGTTAAACTGTTCGATTACAGTTATAAGTAAGGCATATATATATATGTATATATATATATATATATATACATATATATATAAATATATATATATATATATATATATATATATAAACACCTACAGATCATTTATACCTTCAACAATTTACGATTTCGAATTCAAATCGAAATGAAAAGCAACGTTGAATGCGAGGAGATATGCAGTAGAGAGTTTTGAGGGAAAACGTAACAAAGGACCCCCCTTGGAGGTGTCCCCAGCACTTCATCTCCTTCAAAAGGATCTGGACAGAAGCAGATGAAGATGGAGGAGGAGAAGGAGGAGGAGAAATGAATGTGTGAAAGCCTTGGTGATCCAAAGTCATTAATGAACTGTTCGCTGGAGAGAGAGAGAGAGAGAGAGAGAGAGAGAGAGAGAGAGAGAGGCTTTTCTGGATTCTACGCGATGTGATAGAGATAGATCCATAGAATCTCTCTCTCTCTCTCTCTCTCTCTCTCTCTCTCTCAAGTAATATCAAGGATCACACACAGACCACCACGCTCACGTAATTTATAGGGAACTCTCTCTCTCTCTCTCTCTCTCTCTCTCTCTCTCTCTCTCTCTCACACACACGTAGATACTAGGAGACAGAGTTCCTAGAATTTACGAGAGAGAGAGAGAGAGAGAGAGAGAGAGAGAGAGAGAGAGAGAGAGTTTTAGGATGTAGAGTACAGTTGACTTCATTAATTCCGGTACACTTATTAGGGAGCTAAGGAGACGTCTTCATTGATCTCTCTATTCCTCCTTTGTCTGTTTTCCCCACAGCCTCTCATGAAGAGATTATTATTATTATTATTATTATTATTATTATTATTATTATTATTATTACTCGCTAAGCTAAAACCCTAGTTGGAAAAGCAGGATGCTATAAGCCCAAGGGCCCCTACAGGGAAAATAGCCCAGTGAGGAAAGGAAACAGGAAAAATAATATATTCTAAGAAAAGTAACAAAATTAAAATAAATATTTTCTATATAAACTATAAAAACTTTAACAAAACAAGAAGTAGAGAAATAAGATAGAAGAGTAGTAGAGAAATAAGATAGAAGAGTGTGCTCGACTGTACCCTCAAGCAAGAGAACTCTAACCCAAGACAGTGGAAGACCACGGTACATAGGCTATGGCACTACCCAAGACTAGAGAACAATGGTTTAATTTTGGAGTGTCCTCCTAGAAGAGCCGTTTACTATAGCTAAAGAGTCTCTTTCTACCCCTACCGAGAAGAAAGAGGCCACTGAACATTTACACAGCAGTGGTTCAAGATTCCCCCGGCCAACGGCGGAGTAAATCCTCAGAAAGGATTTGTGAGGTATTGAGGGGAGCAGATGGGAATCAGAGGGGGAATTAAAACGTTTATATTATTGCTGAAATTATTCGTGATTGTGAGTGTCTTCGTGTGTTGTGTATTGCGTTTTATGTGTGTTGGTCAAACGTTTGATAGAGTTGGAATTTAATCAATTTATTTAGGGGTATCTAAAGAAAAGATGTTAAGCTTTTCGTTAAGGGCAAGTATTTAAATAATAATAATAATAATAATAATAATAATAATAATAATAATAATTATAATAATAATAATAATAATCCATTATTATTATTATTATTATTATTATTATTATTATTATTATTATTATTATTATTATTATTATTACCTCCGCCAACGAAGTTGGAAGGAGGTTATGTTTTACCCACATAATTGTGTGTGCGTTTGTTTGTAAACAGCTTCCTGGTTTTTATTATTATTATTATTATTATTATTATTATTATTATTATTATTATTATTATTATTATTATTTTCAAAAGCCTCTTCTATCCTCGTATCGATAAAAACATTATTTGGTATAATGTTACTTGCCCTTTTATTTTTAAAAATCCCTCCTAATTATTTTCAGTTTCTTATCCTCCTCACAATCCTTATCCAAACCGGACCAGGAAGGTTGCAGAGCAAACTCTGGAACTGGGCTCATTAAATTGTAACTTGAGCTAAATTGGTCACGCACTGAAAAATCTATATGCCTGGCTATTCCATTTCATATGTACCCAAGGTCAAGTAATTTTATGGGCCAAATATTCTTTGGGTTTTTTACTCATTATATTCTAATTTTATAGAAATTTGAGAACAAAGTCCTCAGAAGAATATTTGTAGTTAAATGGCATGACATTATTAAAAATGAAACTATAAAAGAAATTACTCGAGTGCCATATGTGAATGAGATCAGGGTGAGGGGGTAGATGGAGATGTTTTGGGTATGCTCTTCGCACTCCCCAAGAGAGATTAGTTCACCAAACTTTCAACTTGGCTCCAGAAGGGAATAGAAAAGTTGGAAAGCCCAAGCCTACATGGCTGAGGACTATGACGCGTGAAGTGGGAGATGATGGATGGAGAAGCATTGATTTAAAAGCTTGATAGTCATACT
>NC_090748.1:108996442-109008942 GCF_036898095.1 Palaemon carinicauda
GTACTCCTACGTTATTATTTAATGAAACCTTTTATTCTTTAGTTTTTATCTCTCTCTCTCTCTCTCTCTCTCTCTCTCTCTCTCTCAAGATTCCTTTTAGCTGTCCCAATGGTACTCCTACGTTATTATTTAATGAAACCTTTTATTCTTTAGTTTTTATCTCTCTCTCTCTCTCTCTCTCTCTCTCTCTCTCTCTCTCTCTCAAGATTCCTTTTAGCTGTCCCAATGGTACTCCTACGTTATTATTTAATGAAACCTTTTATTCATTAGTTTTTATCTCTCTCTCTCTCTCTTTGATAAGTCTCTCTCTCTCTCTCTCTCTCTCTCTCTCTCTCTCTCTCTCTCTATTATCTTCTTCCTTCCATTCTTAGTATTCATTCGGTGTCCTTTTTAATTTCCGTATTAAAATGTTCTTCTATATATTTTGGAGTGGATTTTGCTCGTCACTTGGCTAATGGCTACCTACGTCCCTTCCGGCATTGCCTGTTGCTCACCTGCATTATAATGGAACATGCGTGCAAAGCTACATAAGATTTTAGCATGCAATTATTAGACATATATGTATATATGTATATATGTATATATATATATATATATATATACATATATATATATATATATATATTTCTAGAATTTATTTTAGAAACTATTGTGGCCGATGTGGTAACGTCCCTAATTGGTAAACGCCAGACTGGGGTTCGAGTCCCGCTCAAACTCGTTGGTTCCTTTGGTCGTTGCAACCTCACCATGCTTGTTAGCCAAGGATGGGGGATTTGGGGGAGCGTAGAGATCTATATGCTGAGTCATTAGCAGCCATTGCCTGGCCCTCCTTGGTCCCAGCTTGGGTGGAGAGGAGGCTTGGGCGCTGATCATATGTATATATGGTTAGTCTTTAGGGTATTGTCCTGCTTGATAGGGCAATGTCACTGTCCCTTGTCCCTGCCATTCATGAACTGCCTTTAAACCTTTAAACCCTTAAGTGTAAGGTATGAAAAGAAATTTGGGAATATGCCTTCTGTTTTCTAGAATTATTTTAGAAAACATTCTCCACAGGTGTAAAGTAAGAAAAGAATTCTGCGAATTTACTCATTGGTTTCTGGAATTTATTTTAGAAAACAATCTCCATAAGTGTCAAGTAAGAAAAAAAATGGTATTTCCTCATTGTTTCCTAGAATTTATTTTAGAAATATATTTTTTATTCTCAGCAAGTGTAAAGTAAGAAAAAAGTTACGAATCTCCTCAATGTTTTCTAGAATTTATTGTAAAGTAAGAATAAAATTGAGAATTTCCTCACTGGTTTCTAGAATATACTTTAGAAAATACTTACCAAGAATATAGCAAGATCCAAATTTTTCTCATTTGGGTTTCCTTTCCAAAATTTCGTCACCTGGAACCAGGAGGAAAATTCGAAAGGGTATTGGAAGCTTTTGCAATTTTGCCCTCCTTAATTGCAACACGCTATCACGATGACAGGTAATCATACCGGGTATTTGCAGACTTGCATTCACAAGCACTCGTGCATGTTTGGAACCTTACAAACTCATATTTTTATCTGAACTCTTTAAATGTTTTTTTTTGAATAAGAGATATTTTTATAAGAGCATTCGGGTCTTCATTACATTAATAGGTATATATATATATATATATATATATTTATATATATATATATATATATATATTATACATATATATATATATATATATATGTATATATATATATATATATATATTATATGTGTGTGTGTGAATTCTACCTTTGGGAATGTATATCCACTGGAAATTCATTTATGATAACCGCTTTTCAAAGGTAAAATTTGATTTTAAATGCCATCGTGTTTGATATTTATATTGATTAAAATCACAAGTGTTAGTGGTTATATATAGTACATATCCGTTTCTGAGTTTGCATATCGCCATGGTTAGTAAAGCTATGCTAGTCAGGGCCACCCATACTAGGTTAGTTTACTGTGAATGTTCAGACAAAAGTCTCCCACCATCATCAATCTGCAGTTGGCCAAGTGGTGATAAAAGCTGGCCAAACCTGAATAAGGACATGTCTGAGGCCTTCTACAGTGGAGCTAGAAACAGCAATATTTGTTTTGTTGTGTGTATATATATATATATATATATATATAACCTGAAAATGTAAACATTCAGTTGAATACATCAGACCGTGGATGTCAAAACAGTGGAACAAAGTTGTTTATGTTTCAATCTTCTTACCGAGAACATGTTTATAACAAATCGTTAACTCCCTAGTATTAATAGCACTGGTTTGTTGTTTATCGGTTGAAATTTGTTTCGCTAAATACCAGGCATAGTACCGTACTAGGCAGATATGTATGTTAGGAAATAAATCAGTGTTTGACACTGGAGTGTTCAGTGTTGTTTCGTGAACAAGATTTTAGACATTGATATGCACCCACTCAAAAATAAAGGGACTTTGAATGAATATATCATCATCAGCCGTTGCTAGTCCACTGCAGGACAAAGGCCCCAGACATGTCCTTCAACTCCCGTCTGTTTTTATTCATGTGTGGAGATATATATGTGCGTATATATACATATATATTCTTAGTTATGTATATATATATATATATATATATGTGTGTGTGTGTGTGTATGTATATATATATGTATATATATATATATATATATGGGTGTGTGTGTGTATATATATGTATATATATATACATATATATAATATTTTGAAAACATTAACAACATTAAAAGAGATATATCATATATGAAATATAAAAAGACTTATATCAGCTTGTTCAGCCTAAAAACATTTGCTGTAAGTTTCAACGTTTGAATTTCTAACGATTCAACTACCCGAATAGGAAGATCATTCCACAACTTGGTCACAGCTGGAATAAAACTTCCAGAGTACTATGTAGAATTGAGTCTCATGAAAGAGGCCTGATATTTAGAATTTACTGCACACTTGTCTGTGTTACTAACACTAAACCTCTTTGTAAATATTTGTCAACAAACGAATGACGAAGAAAATAATGATGGATTGACAAATTGCAGTAGTTTGTATCTGCATTTACATACTTCCCAAAAGAAGGTACAGTTGTATACAGGAATTTCTGTCACACCTCGCTCTGAGGATGTACACCCTGTCACATCCTTACTGCGCGACGAGTAACGAAATACTTCAGTTACCATTAAATCTAAGAACGAAATCCTAACTGTGATCTTCGGATACCGGATAGAGCCTATGATTCTGAGTATTTTAAGCTCCATATACCACAAATCTGACATATCACTCGAGAGAGATTTTTCCTTCAGTTAAGCCATCGACTTTAATGCCCCTGGAGTTTCTGCATCTCAACCTCTTACCTTTAAGACTGTAAACAAATGAAAGTCAACCTCTTGCTATAGGCCTTCTTCTTGTTTACTTAAGGACAGAGAGGGGGAGGGGGTAACTGTAGGATCAAACATCTGTTCGTTTAAGAATTCCTTTTATTTAAGTCGATGGAAATTTCTTGTGGTTGAGATGTATCGTTATTGTGAGGTTCAAAATATATCGGTAAGACAGGAAAGTTTTGATACAATAGACGCTAAAATATAGATCATTATTGTAAGGTTCAAAATATATCGATA
This sequence comes from Palaemon carinicauda, assembly GCF_036898095.1. Taxonomy (NCBI): domain Eukaryota; kingdom Metazoa; phylum Arthropoda; class Malacostraca; order Decapoda; family Palaemonidae; genus Palaemon; species Palaemon carinicauda. Next base: position 109,000,055 of record NC_090748.1, read on the forward strand.
AGACAAGATGTATTTATACAAAAGACACCAAAATATACATCATTATTGTATTATTGTAGGTCCAAAAATTATCGATAAGACAGGAAAGTATTGATAGAAAAGACGCCAAAATATAGATCATTATTGTGAAAGTCCAAAAGATATCGATAAGACAAGATATATCGATACACAAAGCACCAAAATATACATCATTATCTTATTATTTTAGGGTCCAAAAATTATCGATAAGACAGGAAAGTATTGATACAAAAGATGCCAAAATATAGATAATTGATGTAAAGTCCTAAAGATATCGATAAGACAAGATTTATTGATACAAAAAACACCAAAATATACATAAGGTCCAAAAGTATCGATAAGACAAGATCTATCGATACAAAAGACACCAGACAATCAGTATATTGTAATATTCCTTATTTCCTTTTTTCCTCTCCTCACTGGGCTATTTTTCCCTGTTGGAGCCATCGGGTTTATAGCATCCTCCCATTCCAAATACGATTGTAGTAATAATATTAATAATAATAATAATAATAATAATATCCTATTTTTAATGTAAACGGTTAGTATATATTTGTCTAAGAAGTGAAAAAACAAGTTAAAAACACTGTCTCGAGGATTTTCTTTTTGAGGAACGCCTTGTTAAGAATATATTTAATGAGGCTTCTGATTTAAGTTCACAATAGAATCTTCTTCTTACTACTACTACTACTACTACTACTACTACTACTACTACTACTGTTGCTACTCTCTATTATTATTATTATTATTATTATTATTATTATTATTATTAGCTAAGCTACAACCCTAGTTGGAAAAGCAGGATGCCATAAGCCAGAGGGCTCTAACGGGGAAAAATAGCCCAGTGAGAAAAGAAATGCATAAACTGCAAGAGAAGTAATGAACAACTGAAATAATATATTGTAAGATCAATAACATTAAGATAGATCTTTCTTATATAAACTATAAAATCTTCAGAAAATAAGAGGAGGCGAAATATGATAGAATAATATGCCTGAGAAAGAGAACTATACTCCAAGACAGTGAAAGACCATGGTACAGAGGCTATGGCACTACCCAAGACTAGAGAACAATGGTTTGATTTGGGAGTGTCCTCCTAGAAGAGTTGTTTATCATAACTAAAGAGTCTCTACTACTACTACTGTTACCAGTCTCGTACGGCTTAGCATAGCTAAAGAGTCTCTACTACTGCTACTTCTACCAGTCTCCTACTGCTTACCATAGCTAAAAGGTCTCTACTACTACTACTGCTACCAGTCTCCTACGGCTTAGCATAGCTAAAGAGTCTCTACTACTACTACTACTACTACCAGTCTCCTACTGTTTACCATAGCTAAAGACTGTCTACTAATACTACTACCAGTCTCTTACTGCTTACCATAGCTAAAGAGTCTCTACTACTACTACTACTACTACTACTACTACTGATACTACCCGTCTCCTACTGCTTACCTTAGCTAAATACTGTCTACTAATACTACTACCAGTGTCTTACTGCTTACCATAGCTAAAGAGTCTCTACTACTACTACTACTACCAGTCTCCTACTGCTTACCATAGCTAAAGAGTCTCTACTACTACTACTACCAGTCTCCTACTACTTATCATAGCTAAAGAGTCTCTACTACTACTACTACTACTACTACTACTGCTTACCTTAGCTAAATAGTCTCTACTAATACTACTAGTCTCCTTCACGAAGGAAGCTATATTGAATCTTGCATCTGAAAATTTCAAATGGACCGACTAAGTAGCTTTGACTCTCAGAAATCCATCCTTTATTTTGAGCATGAGAAAAGGTGATCGTGATATAAGGAGGGAGAATTATTATCATTGTTATTGCTGTTATCATTACATCGTTTCTCTTCTTCACTCCTCCTCTTTTTCTTCTTCTTCTTCTTCTTGTGTCCTTCCATTTCTCTTCTTGAATTCCATTTTCTTTTCTTTTTTATTTCTGCTACTGCTTCTTCTTCTTCTTCTTCTTCTTCTTCTTCTTGTGTCCTCTCATATTCTCTACCTCATTTTCTTCTTCTTCTTCTTCTTCTTCTTCTTCTTCTTCTTCTTCTTCTTCTTCTTCTTCTTAATTTACCTTTTTATTCTTTATCTTCTTCTTTTGGTGTTCACCCCTTTCTCTTCTTGAGTTCCCTTTTCTTCTTCTTGAATTCCCTTTTCTTCTTCATTTTCTTTTTCTTGTCTCTTTTTATATTCTCTTCTTCAATTCACTTTTATTCTTCTTTTTTTCCCTTTCCTCTCTTATTCTCTTCATCAATTCCCTCTTATTCATGTTCTCATATATCTTGTTTGTACTCATTTTCTCGTCTCCAATTTCCTTATCTTCTTCCACTAATTTTTCTTCTTCAATTCTATTTTCTTCTTCTTCTTCTTCTTCTTCTTCTTCTTCTTCTTCTTGTTACCACGTTTAACCTCAGGCCCGTGGAAGATGACCTGATTCCAAAAGCTCCTTAAGAGTCGGGACAGACCTCTGACCACTCGAGGATAATTTAAGTTTAGAATTCCAAGGAGTCTCGCGAGCCATGCAGAAACACTCCAGAGGTTTCGTGCGGAGTAAAAAAATCCTCTTTTTTAACATTATCTTTAGGGTTTCACGTTCGTCTTTTGCCTCTTGTTCGGTGTGTTTTCATAATGCAAGGTTTTGATACGTTTCCGCCACGTTTAAAATTGGTGAATGTCATTTTGTGTACCATGTGGAAGAAGTGTTGGATGTTGTTGGTGTGTGTGTGTCTGTGTGTATATATATATATATATATATGTATATGTATATATATATATATATATATATATGTATATATATATATATATATATAGGTGTGTGTGTGTACTCGTATGTATGTATGTAATGTAGATGACAAATTATTTTACTTATAAGTTTATTTATTATCATTTACACCATCCGTTGAATACCAATTGAAACTTTTATGAAAGAGGCTTGATTTATTATAGAGGAAATAATTGGAAGTTGTTTTTAATTGATAAAAAACTTGAAAACAAATATTCAGTGACTGTTTGCATTACTGTATGTTGGGTGGTTGCCATGTTTGGTATACTGAGTAATTTTTCTTTTGAATAAGATTTTAGTGAGTAATAACTCTCTCTCTCTCTCTCTCTCTCTCTCTCTCTCTCTCTCTCTCTCTTCAGCCTTTGTTGTAGTTCTTTATAGTTATGATTGAAAAATTTAAAAGGAAAACAAACGTAAGAACACTATCAGATCTTAGGTTCTCCACCTAACCTAACCTAGGAGCTGTATCCTTACCAATACTCATTTCCTTTTACTGAGGTGCATTTGCACTGACTCATAGGGATGCCCTTCTAGCTCGGAAAATTTTCTTAATAACTGATTGGTTAAAATTATCTTGCCCAACCAATCAGCGATCAGGAAACTTTTCCGAGCTAAATGGGCACCCCTGCGAGTCAAAAAAGGTTGAGTAAATGCTTACCATCCGGTGTGACACCCCCCCCCCCCACCCCCTTAGACTGTCATATTCTTAGCTCATCCAAGGATCTACTAACCCTAAGACTAAAGTCTTAACCCTGTGATTGCTTCCCAATTGGTTTCACTCCTGGCAAGGTTACACTAAATCATATTTCTTAAATCGTGAAACTGGCTTCATATTATCATATTTCACACCAATATAAACATCTTCCCTATGAATAAAACGGATTTGACAAGATATCAGAAAGGTTATATCTATCCCAATGAAACTACATTCTCTCTCTCTCTCTCTCTCTCTCTCTCTCTCTCTCTCTCTCTCTCGCCATGAAATGTCTTAATACAACACTGAGTGTCCGTGAAAACTGGGTATCATGTCTGTTACAGTTCTGAAATAGAAATAAATTTACAGTAATACTTTTAATATGTTAACTTATAAATGATCTTTCTGTTTCGTTAAGAACGTACAGTTGGACGCAGGAGTCAATGGCACACCCCATCTTAGGAAGTGCCCCCACTTACCTTACTGCACCGTGAGTTCCTTTGTGTAGCCACGCCTACCAGGTGTGCCAGAAATTCCTGTATCCACCTGTACGTCCTAACTGATAAGTATTTCAAGTGTAAGCACAATATGTATAATGTACATCATGCATGTATAGGAAAGACAATTTGACCTTCATATACATGCGTAAGCATATGTACTGTACATTGCAAAATCTGTACATCCTGTATAGGAAAATATAATTTAAGGATAGAAGAGACTCTTTAGCTATGGTAAACAGCTCTTCTAGGAGAAGGACACTCCAAAATCAAATCATTCTCCTCTAGTCTTGGGTAGTGCCATAGCCTCTGTACCATGGCCTTCCACTGTCTTGGGTTAGAGTTATCTTGCTTGAGGGTAGACTGAGGCACACTAATCTATCTTATTTCTCTTCCACTTGTTTTGTTAAGGTTGTTATGGTTTATATAGGAAATATTTTTTGTAATGTTGTTACTGTTCTTAAAATATTTTATTTTTCCTGGTTCCTTTCCTTACTGGGCTATTTTCCCTGTTGGAGCCCATGGGCTTATAGCATCCTGCTTTTCCAACGAGGGTTGTAGCTTAGCAAGTAATAATAATAATAATAATAATAATAATAATAATAATAATAATAATAATAATAATAATAATAATAATAATAATAATAATAATGTAAAAGTATGTGTATATTACACATTTTTTCATAAAATTTGGAACACATCAAACTTTTCATTAAGGCTGTTTGCCTTCAGGTGGGCGTAAAAGGTGCTTTTATGTACTTCCTGTTTGTGGAACCAAGAAAGCAAACAGGTAAAGCTGCTTTGAGGGGCCAGCAACAGGTTTCTCTCTCTCTCTCTCTCTCTCTCTCTCTCTCTCTCTCGAAGAAGAAGAAGAAGAAGAAGAAGAAGAAGAAGAAGAAGAAGAAGAAGAAGAGGAAGAAGAAGAAATTCGCCAGTTGCCTATGGACTCTCGTCAATGTCTCTTTTATGATTATTTTTACGTAGTCTCTCTCTCTCTCTCTCTCTCTCTCTCTCTCTCTCTCTCTCTCTTCTCATAATGTCAACAGTTACCATTTAATTACGTGCAATTTCTCTCTCTCTCTCTCTCTCTCTCTCTCTCTCTCTCATAATTTCAACAGTTACAATTTAATTATGTGCAATTTCTCTCTCTCTCTCTCTCTCTCTCTCTCTCTCTCTCTCTCTCTCTTCTTCTTCTTCTTCTTCTTCTTCTTCTTCTTCTTCTTCTTCTTCTTCTCATAATGTCAACAGTTACCATTTAATTATGTGCATTCTCTCTCTCTCTCTCTCTCTCTCTCTCTCTCTCTCTCTCTCTCTTCTTATTCTTCTTCTTCTTCTTCTCATAATGTTAACAGTTACCATTTAATTATGTGCATTCTCTCTCTCTCTCTCTCTCTCTCTCTCTCTCTCTCTCTCTCTCTCTCTCGGAAATTCGCCAGTTTCCAATAGAATCTCGTCAACGTCTCTTGCTTTATGAATATTTTTCATCTTGGCTGGTGAAGTATTGAAGCATTTTACGTCCCTATGAATCTTATTATGAAAATGGTGCTTATTTGAATATTTCTATTTTAGACGAAATAGCATTTTAGTGGAGAGAAGATCTCTTGATCTAAAAACCCTAAAAGTTAAAGGAACTATTCACCAACCAACCAAGAAATTCGCTTATAGAAGGAAAGTTGGAGAAGGTGGCAACAGGTAGAGAGAGGTCTAATATGTGGAGTGTCCCTTGTTGAAAAATGAGTCTACCCACAACACCATTTTTCATCATCCTTCGAGAGATTTTCACTTTTATTTCGTAAACTTTATTATTGTTATTATTACTTCCCCCAACGACGTTGGAAGGAAGTTATGTTTTACCCCTTGTTTGTGTGTGTGTTTGTGAACAGCTTCCTGGCCACAATTTTAATCGTAGAGTAATGAAACTTGCTGGGATTAACTGTTATGTAAACAAGGTGGAAATGATTAGATTTTGGAAGGTCAAGGTCATGGTCAAGCAAAATGTCCATTCCACGTAATCAGCCATAACTTTGGGCATCGTTGTGACAGATTTCAAACTTGGTTCATTTTTGAGTGTATGAAAATCCACACCAATTAGTATATGTTAATGTTAAAGGTCAAGGTTGTGTTGAGCAAAAGTCGAGAAATAAGCTGCCACGGCGGAGGTCTGCGCTCTACTGAGTGCTCCTCTAGTTAGATACAGTTTTATCCGTGTTATTAACACGTTAAATTCTGTACCAATATTTTGTTTACCCTCTGTGCATCCCCAATATACTGTACCAGGCTAATCACAAATTTGTTATTTAAGTATTTTTGTAGCCTATTGGAAACGTTCCTGGCGATAGGCTGGACCGGTGTTCGAGCCCCGCTCGTGCTCGATAGTTTCTAGCAGTGTCTACAACTTCACCATCCTTGTAAGCTAAGAATGGGTTGTTTGAGGGAGCCTATAGATCTACCTGCGAGTTATCAGCAGCCATTGCCTGGCCCGCCCTGGTCCTAGCTTGAGTGGAGAGGGGCCTTGGTCGCTGATCATAAGTGTATATGGTCAGTGTATAGGGTTGTGGTGGCCGATGTGGTAACGTCCCTGACTGGTGATTGCCAGACTGGGGTCCCCATCAAACTCGTCTTAGTTCCTTTGGTAGCTGCAACCTCACCATCCTTGTGAGCTAAGGATGGGTGGTTCGGGTGAGCCTAAAGGTCTATCTGCTGAGCCATCAGCAGCCATTGCCTGGCCCTCCCTGGTCCTAGCTTGAGAGTGCAAGTATATGGTCAGTCTCTAGAGCATTATCCTGCTTGATAGGGCATTGTCACTGTACCTTGTCTCTGCCATTCATGAGTGACCTTTAAACAGTGATTTTTGTGATAGTAAACTTTATCACTAAATGACCTTGTTTAAAGATTTAAAGGCCGTTCATGAATGGCAGAGGAAAGGGACAGTGATATTGCTCTAGCAAGGAGGATAATACCCTAAGACTGACCATACATCACATGATCAGCGCCCAAGTCCCCTCTCCACCCAAGCTAGGACCAGGGAGGGCCAGGCAATGGCTACTGATGACTCAGCAGATAGACCTATAGGATCCCAAAAACCACCCCCCCCCCCCTTAACTCACAAGGATTGTAAGGTTGCAGATACCAAAGGAACTAACGAGTTTGAGCGGAATTCGAACCCTCGTCTGGCGATCACCAGGAAGAGAGGTTATCAAAAAGGACTTAACAAGCCTCGTTCAGTAACTTAATTGTCATTTTATAAAGTATTTTTAGAGTCTATAACATTATTATTATTATAATAACTTGCTAAGCTACACCCCTAGTTGGAAAAGCATGATGCTATAAGCCCAGGGGCTCCAACAGGTAAAATAGCCCAGTGAGGAAAGGAAACAAGGAAAAATGAAATAATTTAAGAACAGTAACAACATTAAAATATATATATATATGTCCTTTATAAACTGTAATAATTTTAACAAAACAAAAGGAAGAGAACTAAGATGGAATAGTATGCCTGAGTGTACCCACAAGCAAGAGAACTTTAACCCAAGACAGCGGAAGGCCATGGTACAGAGGCTGTGGAATAATGGAGAATATTGGACATTCATCTATTATTAAAGGCTTAACAATAAAGAAGTAAGAATAAGTTTCCTTTGAATATCTTTTCATAAGATCAAGGAAAAATTATCTAATCAATAAAGATATTCTGATTGACATCAAGATAGGTGGAATGCCTTTCAATATCAGCCAATTAAATGTTGCTATCATATTCAACAGATTATTTTTTATGTTGTATTCTGTTGAATTTGCTGTAAACTCTTGTTCTATAATGACATATTTTATTTTTCCTTGTTTCCTTTCCTCACTGGGTTATTTTCCTTGTTGGGGCCCCTGGGCTTATAACATCCTGCTTTTCCAACTAGGGTTGGAGGTTAGCAAATAATGATAATAATAATAATAATAATAATAATATCAGCTACGAAAGTGCTGTCAGTAGAGAGTTATTAAGAAATAAGTAAAAAAGCGAAATCTTGAATACACCATTTTTAGTTTTTTTTTTCTTTTTTTTTTTTTTCCGGAGTTGGGGTTTGTAAACATTCGCGTTTGGTGGGTTTGCTTGACAAGCCTTAACGTTCTTATCCATCTTAATTGAATTGCATCGTTATAATGGTTTGTGGATATACTGCATATATATATATATATATATATATATATATACACACAAACATTATATGTATACATGTGCATAGAATATCTATATGAATTTATTCATGCATATGTAATGTATCTATAGGCCTATATGTACTGTACAAACAGTGCATTATCATCATCATCTCCTCCCACACCTTTTTTCATAGTGTAATATATATATATATATATATATATGTAAGTGTGTGTGTGTGTATGTATATATGTTTGCGTGTGTGTGTGCAAGTACACAAGTGTGTGTGTATATATATATATATATATATATACATATATGTATATATATATACATACAGTATATATACATACATACATTGATATATATATATATATATATATATGTATGTATATATATTTTCATAACTTTTTTATATCGAATTTGCCTGCCATCACATACTAGACCCATAGAGAAACTCCATTTATATATGCGTAAATTCATAGGAATATTCATATATATATATATATATATATATATACATATATATATATGTGTGTGTGTGTCGTTAATATTAACGTAAATAAGTATGCATATCCATAACCTATATATCCTCCTACCAGTGCTATACACTTAATATTTTTCAAAATAGAAATTTTTTACAGCTGCAGTCAGTAATTGGAATCCTGCAACCGTTGAGAATAACGCAAGCAAATGACCGGAAGGGTTGGCACACCTGAGTTGGTAGCAAATTGCCTT
>NC_090748.1:109013942-109023942 GCF_036898095.1 Palaemon carinicauda
ATAATGAACAATTGATAGAATATTTTAAAAACAGTGACAACATCAAAACAGTTATTTCATATATAAACTATTTATGAAATACAGGCTCCAACACCTAGTTATGTAGCCCAAATTACTAATTCCAATCAAATGTGAAAGTAAATATATATTCTAACAAGTGAGCAAGTCCTGAACGCGGACATGGTCCTCGTAGAGGACATACCTCCGCACGTGACCTTGACCTTCAGGTGACCTTGACCTTCACGTGACCTTGACCTTCACGTGACCTTGACCTTCAAGTGACCTGCTTGACTTTTGACCTTCAAGTGATCTTTGTTCATTTGCCACTGATACTTAATATGACATTGATATAATGCACCAATATGACCTTGACCTTTGACCTTTATAAATTTGAACATCACCCATGGGTTGCGCCTGGACTAGGACTTCCCTGTTGGCTTATGCAAAAGTCAGTGCTTTATTTCTGTCTCTTGATATGGCCACTTATGTCATAGTGACACCAGTGACCCCTGTGACCTTGACCTTGGGGTGACCTTGACCAAAATTTAATCAGTTCTTCCATACACATTGGGGAACTACTTGGCCAAGTTTGAAGTGATTCCGTGTAGAAATGTGGCCTCTACGTTGTCCACAGACAGACAGACAAACAGAGAAACAAACAAACAAACAAACAAACAAACAAACAAACAAACAAACAAACAAACAAACCGAACCGAAAACATAACCTCCTGGCGGAGGTAATTAAACGAGCTTTGAAACACAAATGCAAAGTTTTTGTAAGTGTGTGTGTGTGTGTGTGTGTGTGTGTGTGTAGTAATCCAATCACATACGAAAGACAGTAAATTTATATTTTAATTAAACGAACTTTTATGAACATAGATATTAAGTTTGTGCGTTCGTGTTTTGTGTGAGTACAGACATAATTGCTTTATGTGTGTATGGCATATATTATTGCATTTTAGAATATAGGTAATATATATGATTTTATAAACATAGATGATAAATTTGTGTTCCTGTTTTTCTTCGAGCACAGACATAATTAATATTTATATATGTAAAAGTATATTATTGTTTTATAAAATATGCGTAATATATATGACTTACTGGTCGTAATAAAAGAGGTTTTTATTGCAGTGTAACCCGTTTATTATGTTGCTCAAATATTTGTTTCCAGAAGGGTTATGGAAATTAGGCTTTTATTGACTCGTGACAAATAAACAACATAAAAGAGTTGCCACTTTTCAATTAGTGATATTAAAAGATAAATTCATTTCGATGCAGTTCTTGTTGTTTTTTCTTATATTTTGAACATCCGCTAACGAAGTTGGAAGGAGGTTGTTTTTACCCCTGTCTGTATGTTTGTGTTTGTTTTTTTAACAGCTTCCTGGCCACAATTTTAATCGTAGAGAAATGGAACTAGCAGGGATTAACTGTTATGAAAAAAAGATATAAATTACTAATTTTTGGAAGGACAAGGTCAAGGTCAAAGGTCAAGGTCACGGTCAAGCAAAATGTCCAATTCAAGTAATCAGCCATAATTTTAGACGTCGTTGTCACAGAGGCTTCAAACTTGGTTCATATTTGAGTGTATGAAACTCCACGCCAATTAGTACATGTTAAGGTCAAAGGTCAAGGTCAAGCAAAAGGTCGAGACATAAGTTGCCGCAACGTAGGTCTGTGCTCTATTTTTTTTTTTTTTATTTCATCTCTTTTTCATATATGGTTTTTTATATTTCATTTCTTTTCTCTGATATCTGAGTATTTTCATCCATGTGCTGGAAACTAATAGCTCATACATGTATAAATAATATATACTTTACATTTGGACATTATTATTATTATTATTACTATCCAAGGTACAACCCTAGTTGGAAAAGCAAGATGCTATAAGCCCAGGGGCTCCAACAGGGAAAAATAGCCCAGTGAGGAAAGGAAATAAATAAATGAAGAGAACAAATTAACAATAAATCATTCTAAAATAAGTAACAACGTCAAAACAGACATGTCATATATAAACTATTAACAACATCAAAAACAAATATGTCATAAATAAACTATAAAAAGACTCATGTCCGCCTGGTCAACAAAAAAGCATATTGCTCCAACTTTGAACTTTTGAAGTTCTACTGATTCAACCACCCGATTAGGAAGATCATTCCACAACTTGGTAACAGCTGGAATAAAACTTCTAGAGTACTGCATAGTATTGAGCCTCGTGATGGAGAAGGCCTGGCTATTAGAATTAACTGTCTGCCTAGTATTACGAACAGGATGGAATTGTCCAGGGAGATCTGAATGTAAAGGATGGTCAGAGTTATGAAAAATCTTATGCAACATGCATAATGAACTAATTGAACGACGGTGCCAGAGATTAATATCTAGATCAGGAATAAGAAATTTAATAGACCGTAAGTTTCTGTCCAATGTCGTATACTAATTGTATTACGTACAGTGGTGGCCAATGTGGTAACGTCCCTGACTGGTGAACACCAGACTGGGGTTTGAGTCCCAATCAACTAGTTAGTTTATTTGATCGCTGCAACCTCACCATCCTTGCGAGCTAAGGATGGGGGCTTTGGGGGAGCCTATAGGTCTATCTGCTGAGTCATCAGCAGCCATTACCTGGCCCTCCTTGGTCCTTGCTAGGATGGAGAGGGGGTTTGGTCGCTGATTATATGTATTTATGGTCAGTCTCTAGGACATTGTCTGGCTCAATAGGGCAATATCACTGTCCCTTGCCCCTGCCATTCATGAGCGGCCTGTAAGAGAAAAATTCATATGAATATGTACATTAAAGTTCAACATTCTATTTTTATTGATAAAGATTCAGAATATCTTTTATGGCAATTCTCAACCAGGCGAGCAACCGGTGGCCCTTTAGAGCTGGTTCTCTGCCAAGATTGGAAAAAGAAGAAGAAAGGTGTTGACACTTTCTCGTTTTACCTCCACCAACGAAGTTTGAAGGAGGTAAAGTTTTATCCCCTGTTTGTTTGTGTGTGTGTGTTTGTTTGTGAACAGCTTCCTGAAATGAAACTTGTAGGGATTATTAACTTTTATTTGAAAATCTGGAAATGATTAAATTTTGGAAGTTCAAGGTCAGAGTCAAGCAAAATGTCCAATTCGCGCAAGCGGCCATAAGCTTGGACATTGTTGTCACAGAGACTTCAGACTTTGCTTATATTTGATTGTAAATGAATGGTCTCTTGACAGTAAGTTCGACCATTCATTTACATATATGTATATTTTTTATTCCATTTTGATCACAAGTGTTTTTATCATCATAATTGTAAAGGACCTCTGTTAGGCACATGTTTTATATACCGTCTAGGTTTCTGTATTTTTATTCTTTTAACCGTTTTTTTTAATATTTTTTATTTTATTTTTTTTATGCCAAAGCAATTTTAAGCAAAAATGTATAATTAATTTCTAATGTAAACATAATTTCATGTTTTATGTAGCCCTGATGATGGGAATGGATTCCCGAAACGTTGGTGTAGAATAAATATTTAAGATGATCCGAAGTCTTCTTGCTGTCCTCTTCATCCTTACATACATACATACATACATACATATATATATATATATATATATACATATATATATAAATATATACATATATATATGTATATATATATAAATATATATATATATATATATATATATGTATATATATATATATATATATATATATATATATATATATATATATATGTATATATATATATATATATATATATAGTAGGATGAAGAGACCATTTATCGCGTTTAAATTTTTATGACGGTCTTGCTCGCAAGTCCCTGTATATAAACTCCTTATCCATTGAAATAAAGTTAGTCGCATTGACCTTGCCTCTTAGTCATCACCTAACTGGCACCTCGCGAAGATAGGTCAAACGAAAAAGCCGGGAAATGCGTATAAGGTTAAAGGTCACCCGAGATGAACTTTGAATCAGAAGTTAATGAAAAGAAGGTCAGAAGTTATATGAAGTTACCAGATGAGATTAAGGAGATCTTTCAAAGAAAGAAATTTTTGGTTTTATTTACTAAAGCTGATGATTAGTTTGTAAGATCCTTGGGATTAATAACGGGATTTAGACCTGCAATAAAAAGTTATGTGTTTCTGTGAATGTTTTACATGTATTCTATAAATTTTGATATTTTTTTTGCGTATCATGGATATATATTGGATGTATGTGTGTATACGTAAGTATGTGTATATATAGATTGATATATTATGTGTGGGTGTCTGTTAATGTAATTGTGTTTGTAGGTATTTATATATAGCATATGTGGATGTTTTTTTATTTATTTGTGTGCGTATATATATATATATATATATATGTGTGTGTGTGTGTGTGTGTGTGTGTATTTGTGTTTATTGTATGTATATATACATATGTATGTGTCTATGTCTGCCTGTGTTATAAATATGTGTATGTATGAATATATATAAATATATTATATATAAATATATATATATATATATATATATTCTAGTATACAGTATGTATATATATATATATATATATATGTGTGTGTGTGTGTGTGTATGTATATATATACAAACTTTTCAAATACCCCTCTAATTAAATAATCATATGAAACATCCACTGAATTGGCACTATCCTTTGTTCAAAATAAGGAACTCCTTACTCGTCAGTATGTGTGTGTGTTCGTATGTGTGTAATGAAGGCACGACAGATAACCCTTTAAAATGGAGATAGGCTGTTATCTGGTTTGTCTGGGATTCACGCTGTAAAAGAGAGAGAGAGAGAGAGAGAGAGAGAGAGAGAGAGAGAGAGAGCAGCTCTTCCATAGAACCCAGATCTGAGAGATAAATTGGGCCATGTTTCCGGGACTGTGAAGATATATTAGCTAGGAGAAGAAGAAGAAAGGGAGAGATGAGGATAGTGTGTGTGTGTGTGTTAGCTGGAGCGTTTGAAGAAAAATGGCCTGGGATGTTTATTTTGTGTTTATTTAAGATTATTTGAGTCTACAAGGAGTATCATAATAAAATTTAGAAATTGGGACTACAATTTCATGCGATAATTGACTTTTATAAATGATTTTGATCATGTCAAAAGACATTTTATAAATTTTATATATGAATCCAATAGGGATATACATTTAGGTACACTGAAAAAAGCTTATCGTATTTTTAAAGAATAGCTCAATCGGTACAGTCTCTGCAGGCATGATTTCCAGCCAAACAGGTAGGGGTTCGAATCTCCACCCGGCCAGAAGCTATTACCATAAAATGAATTCCAAGTGGATATATATTCCCAAGATAGAATTCGTTATTAAATGCCATTCGTGGGTGATATTTACATTGATTGAAATCATGTGTGATTGTGATATATGCTCATATATATATATATATATATATATATATATATTATGAAAGTCAACTCAAGTTTGGTATAAAGATCACTCATGAATGACAGAGCCAAGGGACAGTGGCAATGCCCTAAAGACTGGCCATATATACATATGATCGGCGCCAAAGCCTCCTTGCCACACAAGCTAAGACCAGGGAGAGCTAGGCAATGGGTACTGATGACTCAGCAGGTAGACCTGTAGGTTCTCCAAACCCTCCATCACTAGCTCACAAGGATAGTGAGGTTGCAGACTCTACAAGAAACTATCGAGCTTGAGCGGGTTTCGAACCCCAGTCCAGCAGATCGCTAGGTAGGGACGTTTCCAATAGGGTACCACAACCCCAAATTGGGTGTGGTTTTGATTCTATATGTACTTTAACTGGAGAGGAACTTCTCTTTTTGCCTTTCAAGTGATGGTCAAAATATTATTATTATTTTTTTAGTATTATTATTATTATTATTATTATTATTATTATTATTATTATTATTATTATTATTACTTGCTAAGCTATAACCCTAGTTGGAAAAGCAAGATGCTATAAGCCCAGGGGCTCGAACAGGGAAAATAGCCCAGTGAGGAAAGGAAACAAGGGAAAATTAATATTTCCCATATAAACTATATAAACTTTAACCAAACAAAAGGAAGAGAAATTAGATATAATAGGGTGCCCGGGTGTACCCTCAAGCAGGAGAACTCTAACCCAAGACATTGAAAGACCATGGTACTGAGGCTATGGCACTACCCAAGACTAGAGAACAATAGTCTGATTTGGAGTGCCCCTCTTGGATAGCTTGGCATGATGTAAACGAGATTAAAAAAAAAAAATGAATATGGTGTTAGATAATGACATGAACCTGCAGATGTTTAATAAATCATTTACATAATTTTCTTGCAACTATGATTTATACCACTGATTCATTTATTTGTGGATAATTGAGTGACGTATATTTTTTACTGCCTCGATTTTTATTGTCTATTCCAACGTCGATTTGATACGTGAAGGGAAGTTTGACAGCTGTTATATGTAATTAATATTTCTTTCAGATAAATTAATTAATGTTCTTGTATTACTAGTGTACGTGACCCGTCAAAAATGACGGCTAAGTATTTAGATATGCACACACATAGATTACACCTTCCCAACACCCTCCCCCTGTCCTAACTACAACGTGGCAGTTGTGGTTTCTGAGTGAATCACTCAGGGTCCCTTTTTCACAAGGGTATGACTACTCTCACTCCCCCCTACCCTAGGGACGGGGAAAGACAGAGTAATTATACGTCTGTTAGGGTATGACTACTTCTCCCCCTACCCTAGGGACGGAAGAGGCAGAATAGTTATACGTCTGTAAGGGTATGAATACTCCCTCTCCCCCTACCCTAGGGACGAGGAGACAGAGTAATTATACGTATGTAAGGGTATGACTATCCCCTCTCCCCTCTACCCTGGGTAGGGGGAAAGACAGAGTAGTTATACGTCTGTAAGGGTATGAATACTCCCTCTCACCCTACCCTAGGGACGAGGAGACAGAGTAATTATACGTCTGTAAGGGTATGACTACCCCCTCTCCCCTAACGAGGGATGAGGAGACAGAGTAGATATACGTCTGTAAGGGTATGAATACTCCCTCTCCCCCTATCCTAGGGAGGAGGAGAAAGAGTAATTCTACGTCTGTAAGGGTATGAATACTCCCTCTCCCCCTCCCCTAGGGACGAGGAGACAGAGTAGTTATACGTCTGTAACGGCATGACTACTCCTTCTCCCCCCTAGGGACGGGGAAAGACAGAGTAGTTATACGTCTGTTATAACAAACACTGAAAAAATCAGGTCCACACACAAATGATATTCTTTAAGGCTTCCTATTCAAACATAATTTTTCCTCCAAGCAAAACTGGTGAGAAAATAGTCAACTTCACACCAACATTCTTTCTTTGCGTCAAAGAACACCAAAGATCCGCTTGTTTAGTAGAGGTTCGCAATAGCTTTCACTTTTTTTATGTTTGTATACCCTTTCTCCTTGGATAAGGAGGACAAGGGTGGCCACGCGTCTCTTTTGTTAGTGTGTGCGCGCGCACGCGTGTGTGTGTGTGTAGGTGTGTGTGGGTTGTCAACACAATGCGCTTTATGTAGGGTAGAGTGCCAGGACACTCTAGGGGCAGATAAAGGCCCCTGTTATTTAGTTGAGTGAAAACAGCTCCGGAAATTATTGTCCAAAGGGGAAAAGACACTGTAGAGGCTTTCGAGAAAGGCGCTCTCTCTCTCTCTCTCTCTCTCTCTCTCTCTCTCTCTCTCTCTCTACTTATGTATATATATGTACTTTATGAATATACATACATACATATGTGTGTATATATATATATATATATATATATATGTGTGTGTGTGTGTATTTATATATGTGTATATTTATATGGTTATATATACATATGTGTGTGTATGTGTGTATTTAATATAATCATATGTATGTAACATAGAAACATGCATAAAATATTATATATATATATATATATATGTGTGTGTATATATATATATATATATATATATACACACATGTGAAGAGGGTGAGGACAGGATATGATGTAGACCCTCTCTCTCTCTCTCTCTCTCTCTCTCTCTCTCTCTCTCTCATATTTATTTATTTATTCTTTATTGACAAAACTCTATATACATTATAGTACAATAATTATATTTAGTTTACACAAAACAGTGGGTTTTATTCTATAACAATTATACATTTTCCCCATTACATTATAAAATAGTTTGTCCAGAAAAATTATATTTTCTTCCATAAAGAAATATAAGGCTATTAATCAACCATCACAACAAACCCCTCATACATCAACACCAAAACAAAACAAATATTTAATTATAAATCTTCAATACTTCAAATATATACTGGCACAGGTCAATTACGTGGTTTTCTTCTCCAAACAGTGCGTCTATGTTCGTATAATTAAGATTACTAGATTTCTGCCTCTTCGATCGTGACATTGTACATTCAATTAGGACATGCACTTCATTCTGTACTGTCTGTGAATCACAATTACACACTCGCAACTCCCTTGGAGTTCTACTCCACCTTCCCGTCTCTATTCTTAGGTCTTGGGACATTAAACGTAATCTCGTGAAGGCAATTCGCATATATTCTGGTACATAAACATTTTCACTGTACACTCTATGCCTTTGCAAGGATCTATTTAAAATTTCTCTACGTATAATATTTTGTTGCTGTTTCAGGTATATTCCGGATTTCATTTTTCATTTGGTCAAGGCTTGACCTGATGATGTTATCGAGCAGACAAGAATTCAAAAATCTGTAACCGGGTGTATTTTCACTTCTGCAAATTTCAAAAATATAGTGGAACGGTTCTTCCATATCAATGTTCGCCATTTTCTTTTCTATAAAACGTTTCCTTCTTACTTGAACTTCACGATTAAAAGACTCAAGGCCACTCTCCACTAAGCACAATGTCATAGGCATATTATTTCTGACTCCCAATAAGCATCTAACAGCCTGGTTGTATATCCTCTCCATACATGTTGCGTTGTTTGTAAGCCAACTCTCTGCACTATAAAGTAGTGAGGCTCCTAACGCTGCTTTGAACACTTTGACTTTATATGCATATGGCATAGTTGTATTTTTATAACAGAATATTGAGAACTTGTTAATGGTCTTTGCATTTTCAATTTCATGTTGTTTGAGCACTGATTGCATTTTGCCATCACCCGTAAACCATGCACCAAGATACAAATATTTTTCACAGTGGTCTATCTTAACATTATTTATGACTAGAGACTCTTTATCTCTTGCATTTCCATTTACCACAAAAAACTTAGTCTTTTTTTCGTTAACAATCATCCCATATAAGTTACAGTAATCCAACATAATCCCAATTTTCTCAAAACACTTTTCTCTTGATGTACTTAAAATAACTGTGTCATCCATCAATAATAGCGTATGCATTGTCCCTAATAACCCATCTCCGCCAATTCCCTCTTTTATCATTTTAACCATTTTGTCTAGGTAGATAGTAAATAATAAACAGCTTGTTGGAGCACCCTGACGTATTCCAACAGTAGATATAATCACAGCTGATTTCAAGACACTTTTAGTACAAGCATAGATCTTATGAATGGCCATTAACATAGTCTTACCACAACCTTTCTCTTTTAGGCACTCAATTAACTTATCTCTTGGAACACGGTCGTATGCTTTACTAAAATCTACAAATACAACATACAGCTTCTTTTTCTTAAAAATTGCGTAGTCCATCATAAGCCTCAAAGATAATATTTGTTCGATACACCCTCTACCCTTTTGGGCTCCAGCCTGACATTTATCTATACATACTACATATTCAGGATTCCCCTATTCAAAATGTTTTCTGTAAGCAACCACATAATTGTTTTCCAAACCACACATACATTTCCTATAGATGAATTAAAATCGCAAATTCATTTCTATTCATATAAAGGCTACGTTTCCGATGATAATAAAGTACATATCGTATTAGTGTGTGCAGGTAACACTTTATAAATATTTATCATTTCTGGATTAATCGCCTGGCTTTGATGACATTTGGGGAAATTGTCGTTTTCCATTGCCATTTTCTATTTCATCAA
>NC_090748.1:109028942-109032144 GCF_036898095.1 Palaemon carinicauda
GGATATTCCAAAGATATTATAGATTTCGTGAAATATATAGATTTCATGAAATATACAGATTGCATGAAAACTATTCCAATTGCATGAAAAGTGTTCCAATGCAAATAGCATCTTCGCTTCGAAGGAAATTCCAACGATTTTCAACTTTTATTGCCTTTGCTTACATGAAATGTTCGGTTTAAAGTACCTTTATATCATTCTTCTCGAGTTCAGCCTTCATCTTGTTTTCCGCCAGAATAACTTTTTATAACTTTGTCCCGCGTAATTCAAATACTTATATGCCATCGGTGGAAGCCTTTCCGAAAGTTTGTGATATATTTGCATTTCGTTTTTATTCTTATTTTGATTCTTAGTCGATAGGCTTATTTTTTTTTCCATTATTCTTCTTAATTTTGTTTTGACGTTGTTAATAGTTTATATATAACACATCTGTTTTGACGTGGTTACTGTTTTTAGAATGATTTATTGTTAATTTGTTCTCATCATTTATTTATTTCCTTTCCTCACTGGGCTATTTTCCCTATTGGAGCCCTTGGGCTTATAGCATCTTGCTTTTCTAACTAGGGTTGTAGCTTGGCTAGTAATAATAATAATAATAATAATAATAATAATAATAATAATAATAATAATAATTATTATTATTATTGTTATTATTATTATTATAATAATAATAATAATAAATTCAAATACTTATACTATTACAAGAAGCCTTTCCAAAAGTTTCTGATATTTCTACTTCTCCTTTTTTTATTCTTATTTTGATTCTTAGTCAATAGGTTTATTCTTTATCCGATATTATTCCTAATTCTGTCATTCAAATACTTATACTGTTACAAGAAACCTTTCCAAAAGTTTCTGCTATTTTTACATTTCCTTTTTATTCTTATTTTGATTCTTAGTCAATAGTTTTATTCTTTATCCGATATTCTTCTTAATTCTGTCATCCTAATACTTATAGTGTTACAAGAAACCTTTCCAAAAGTTTCTGCTATTTTTACATTTCCTTTTTTATTCTTATTTTGATTCTTAGTCAATAGTTTTATTCTTTATCCGATATTCTTCTTAATTCTGTCATTCAAATACTTATAGTGTTACAAGAAACCTTTCCAAAAGTTTTCTGCTATTTTCACATTTCCTTTTTTATTCTTATTTTGATTCTTAGTCAATAGTTTTATTCTTTATCCGATATTCTTCTTAATTCTGTCATTCAAATACTTATAGTGTTACAAGAAACCTTTCCAAAAGTTTTCTGCTATTTTCACATTTCCTTTTTTATTCTTATTTTGATTCTTAATCAATAGGTTTATTCTTTTTCCATTATTCTTCTTAATTCTGTCACTCAAATACTTATAGTGTTACAAGAAACCTTTCCAAAAGTTTCTGCTATTTTTACATTTCCTTTTTATTCTTATTTTGATTCTTAGTCGATATTCTTAATTCTGACATTCAAATACTTATTCTGTTACAAGAAACCTTTCCAAAAGTTTCTGCTATTTTTACATTTCCTTTTTTATTCTTATTTGGATTCTTAGTCGATATTCTTCTTAATTCTGACATTCAAATACATATTCTGTTACAAGAAACCTTTCCAAAAGTTTTCTGCTATTTTCACATTTCCTTTTTTATTCTTATTTTGATTCTTAGTCGATATTCTTCTTAATTCTGACATTCAAATACTTATTCTGTTACAAGAAACCTTTCCAAAAGTTTCTGCTATTTTTACATTTCCTTTTTTATTCTTATTTGGATTCTTAGTCGATATTCTTCTTAATTCTGACATTCAAATACTTATTCTGTTACAAGAAACCTTTCCAAAAGTTTTCTGCTATTTTCACATTTCCTTTTTTATTCTTATTTGGATTCTTAGTCGA
Organism: Palaemon carinicauda; assembly: GCF_036898095.1. Taxonomy (NCBI): domain Eukaryota; kingdom Metazoa; phylum Arthropoda; class Malacostraca; order Decapoda; family Palaemonidae; genus Palaemon; species Palaemon carinicauda. The sequence continues at coordinate 109,030,814 of NC_090748.1, forward strand.
TATTCTTCTTAATTCTAACATTCAAATACTTATAGTGTTACAAGAAACCTTTCCAAAAGTTTCTGCTATTTTTACATTTCCTTTTTTTATTCTTATTTGGATTCTTAGTCAATAGTTTTATTCTCTATCCGATATTCTTCTTAATTCTGTCATTCAAATACTTATAGTGTTACAAGAAACCTTTTCAAAAATTTCTGCTATTTTTACATTTCCTTTTTATTCTTATTTTGATTCGTGGTTTACTCTTTTTCCAATATTCTTCTTAATTCTGTAATCCAAATACATGTATGTCAAGATATGAAATGTCTCGCTTTTACAGAAAAAGAAATATGGTCATATATTTTAATAATAAGCCTCTAAAAAGAGTTCCTGCCAATTCAAATTTTCCTGCCTATTCTGATTCGTATTCTTCTTCATTCTGATTACTCTTTTCCACGAAATTCATCTTTCTATCATGAAATCGACAGAGCCTTCATGAAACGGTGATATTTTTCTCCTTTCATGCATTACTGCCGTTAAGTTTTGGACAGGGCTTCTCATAATGCCGAGAATTCGAGGAACTATTTCAATGAGCCGGCTGTTACTCAAGATGGTTTGTGTGCCATTTTGATGATAAACTGCAAATGACTCGATTTGTAAAGAAATTCACAATGGCAAGAAGTTTTGTTGCTTAGAGATGGTATCAATAATGTCCCCTTTGTTATTACCCCAGCCAACGAAGTTGGAGGGAGGTTATGTTTTACCCCCTGTTTGTGTGTTTGTTTGTTAACACCTTCCTGACTACAATTTTAATCGTAGAGTAATGAAACTGTGTGTTTGTTTGTGTGTGTGCGTGTGTTTGTTTGTAAAGAGCTTTCTGACCACAATTTTAATCTTGGAGAAATGAAAATTGCATAGATTAACTAATATGTAAAAAGGTGAAAATTACTAAATTTTGGTTGTGTGTGTGTTTTTTTTTTTTTTTTTTTTTTTTTTTTTTTTTTTTTTGTGAACAGCTTCCTGACCACAATTTTATTTGTAGAGTAATGAAACTTGCAGGGATTAACTGTTATGTAAAAAGCTGGAAATTATTAAATTTTGGTAGGTCAAAGGTCAAGGTCATGGTCATTCAAAATAACCAATTCACTTAATCAGCCATAAGTTTGGACATCGTTATCACAGAGACTTCAGATTTTGTTCATATTTGAGTGTAGGAAAATCCACGCAAATTAATACATGTTAAGGTCAAAGGTCAAGGTCAAGATCGGGCAAAAGATCGAGAAATAAGCTGCCGCGGTGGAGGTCTGCGCTCTACTGACTGCTCCTCTAGTTATATTCATTATGAACAAGGA
>NC_090748.1:109032644-109047644 GCF_036898095.1 Palaemon carinicauda
TTGAATAAGAGATATTTTTTATTAAGAGCATTCGGGTCTTATTACATTAATGGGTTCAGGTGTGTGTGTATATCATTACTACATAATATATATCATATATATAGTATAATATATATACTATATATATATTATATATACTATATATATAATATTATATATATTATACTATTATATATATAATATATATATATATATAATATATATATAAGTATATATATATATATAATATATAAAAACCGAAAATATAACATTCAGTTGCATACATCAGACCGTGAATGTCCAAAACAGTGGAACAAAGTTGTATTATGTTTCAATCTTCTTACCGAGAAACATGTTTATAAACATTTCGTTAACTCCCTAGTATTAATGGCACTGGTTTGTTGTTTATTGGCTGGAATTTGTTTTCGCTAAATACCAGGCATAGTACCGTACTAGGCAGATATGTATGTTAGGAAATAAATCAGTGTTTGACACTGGAGTGTTCAGTGTTGTTTCGTGAACGAGGTTTTTAAACATTGATATGCACCCACTCGAAAATAAAGGGATTTTGTATGAATATATATCACCACCATCATCATCAGCTGTTGCTAGTACACTGCAGGACAAAGGCCTCAGATATGTCCTTCAACTCCCGTCTGTTTATATCCGTGTGTGGAGATAAATATGTGTGTATATATACTTATATAGTTTTATGTGTATATATATACATATATATATATATATATATATATATATATATATATATATATATATGTGTGTGTGTGTGTGTGTGTATATATACATATATATTTATGTATGTATATATATATGTGTGTATATATACATATATATTTGTTATGTATATATATATATATATATATATATATATATATATATATATATATATATATATATATATATATATATATATTATATATATGTATATATATGTATGTATGTATATGTATATATATATGTATATGTTATGTATATATATGTATATATATACATATATATAATATTTTGAAACCATTAACAACATTAAACAGATATATCATATATAAACTATAAAAAGACTTATGTCAGCCTGTTCAACATGAAAACATTTGCTTCAAGTTTGAACTTTTGAAGTTCTACCGATTCAACTACCAGATTAGGAAGATCATTCCACAACTTGGTCACAGCTGGAATAAAACTTCTAGAATACTGTGTAGAATTGAGTCTCATGAAAGAGTCCTGATTATTAGAATTTACTGCACACTTGTCTGTGTTACTAACACTAAACCTCATTGTAAATATTTGTCAACAAATGAATGACGAAGAAAATAATGATGCATTGATAAATTGTAGTAGATTTTATCTGCCTTTACATACTTCCCAAAAGAAGGTCCAGTTGTATACAGGAATTTCTGTCACACCTCGCTCTGAGGATGTACACCATGTCACATCCTTACTGCGCGACGAGTATCGTCATCATCATCATCATCAAATGCTAAGCTACAACCCTAGTTGGAAAAGCAGGATGCTATAAGCCCAGGGGCTCCAACAGGGAAAATAGCCCAGTGAGGAAAGGAAATATGGAAAAATAAAATATTATAAGAATAGTAACAACATTAAAATGAATATCTCCTATATAAACTTTAAAAACAAAACAAGAGGAAGAGAAACAAAACAAGAGGAAGAGAAACAAAACAAGAGGAAGAGCAACTAGATACAACAGTGTGCCCGAGTGTACCCTCAAGCAAGAGAACTAACCCAAGACAGTGGAATACTTCAGGTACCATTAAATCTAAGAACGAAATCCTAACTGTGATCTGCGGATACCGGATAGAGCCTATAATTCTGAGTATCTTAAGCTCCTTATACCACAAATCTGACATATCACTCGAGAGAGATTTTTCCTTCAGTGTTAAGCCATCGACTTTAATGCCCCTGGAGTTTCTGCATCTCAACCTCTTACCTTTAAGACTGTAAACAAATGAAAGTCAACCTCTTGCTATGGGCCTTCTTCTTGTTTACTTAAGGGCAGAGGTGGGGGGGGGAGGGGGTAGCTGTGGGATCAAACTGCTGTTCGTTTAAGAATTCCTTTCATTTAAGTCGATGGAAATTTCTTGTGGGTGAGATGTATCGTTATTGTGAGGTTGAAAATATATCGATAAGACAGGAAAGTATTGATACAAAAGACTCCAAAATATACATCATTATTGTATTATTGTTGGTCCAAGAATTATCGATAAGACGGGAAAGTATTGATACAATAGACGCCAAAATATAGATCATTATTGTAAGGTTCAAAATATATCGATAAGACAAGATGTATTTATACAAAAGACGCCAAAATATACATCATAATCTTATTATTGTAAGGTCCAAAAATTATCGATAAGACAGGAAAGTATTGATACAATAGACGCCAAAATATAGATCATTATTGTGAGTTCTTAATATATCGATAAGGCAAGATGTATTGATACAAAAGACACCAAAATATACATCATTATTGTATTATTGTAGGTCCAAGAATTATCGATAAGACAGGAAAGTATTGATACAAAAGACGCCAAAATATAGATCATTATTGTAAAAGTCCAAAAGATATCGATAAGACAAGATGTATTTATACAAAAGACACCAAAATTTACATCAATATTGTAGTATTGTAGGTCCAAAAATTATCGATAAGACAGGAAAGTATTGATACAAAAGACGCCAAAATATAGATCATTATTGTAAAGTCCTAAAGATATCGATAAGACAAGATATATCGATACAAAAAAAAAACACCAAAATATACATCATTATTGTATTATTGTAGGTCCAAAAATTATCGATAGGACAGGAAAGTATTGATACAAAAGACACCAAAAGATACATCATTATTGTATTATTGTAGGTCCAAGAATTATCGGTAAGACAGGAAAGTATTGATACAAAAGACGCCAAAATATAGATCATTATTGTAAAAGTCCAAAAGATATCGATAAGACAAGATATATCGATACAAAAAACACCAAAATATACATCATTATCTTATTATTTTAGGGTCCAAAAATTATCGATAAGACAGGAAAGTATTGATACAAAAGATGCCAAAATATAGATCATTATTGTAAAGTCCAAAAGATATCGACAAGACAAGATTTATTTATACAAAAGACACCAAAATATACATAAGGTCCAAAAGTATCGATAAGACAAGATGTATCGATACAAAAGACACCAGACAATCAGTATATTGTAATATTCCTTATTTCCTTTTTTCCTTTCCTCACTGGGCTATTTTTCCCTGTTGGAGCCATCGGGTTTATAGCATCCTCCCATTCCAAATACGGTTGTAATAATAATAATAATAATAATAATAATATCCTATTTTTAATGTAAACGGTTAATATATATTTGTCTAAGAAGTAAAGAAACAAGTTAAAAACACTGTCTGGAGGATTCTGTTTTTGAGGAACGCCCTGTTAAGAATATATTTAATGAGGCTTCTGCTTTAAGTTCACAATAGAATCTTCTTACTACTACTACTACTACTACTACTATTATTATTATTATTATTATTATTATTATTATTGTTGTTATTATTATTATTGTTGTTGTTGTAGTTATTATTACTATTGTTATCATTATTGTTATTATAATTATTATTATTATTATAATTATTATTATTATTATTATTATTATTATTATTATTATTAGCTAAGCTACAACCCTAGTTGTAAAAGCAGAATGCTATAAGCCCAAGGGCTCCAACGGAAAAACAAATAGCCCAGTGAGAAAAGGAAGGAAGGAAATGCATAAACTACAAGGGAAGTAATGAACAATTGAAATAATATATTTTAAGAGCACTAAAATTAAAATAGATCTTTCTTCTATAAACTATAAAATCTTCAAAAAATAAGAGGAGGAGAAATATGATAGAATAATATGCCTGAGTGTACCCTTAAGCAAGAGAACTATACTCCAAGACAGTGGAAGACCATGGTACAGAGGCTATAGCACTACCCAAGACTAGAGAACAATGGTTTGATTTTGGAGCATCCTTCTCCTAGAGGAGTTGCTTATCATAGCTAAAAAGTCTTTACTACTACTACTAGTAGTAGTCTCCTACTGCTTAACATAGTTAAAGAGTCTCTACTAATACTACTAGTTCTACCAGTCTCCTACTGCTTACTATAGCTAAAGAGTCTCTACTAATACTACTAGTTCTACCAGTCTCCTACTGCTTAATATAGCTAAAGAGTCTACTACTGCTACTACTTCTACCAGTCTCCTACTGCTTACCTTTGCTAAAGAGTCTCTACTAATACTACTACTACTACTACTACTACTACTACTACTACTACTACTACTACTATCAGTCTCCTACTGCTTACCATAGTTAAAGAGTCTCTACTACTACTACTACTACTACTACTACTGCTTACTATAGCTAAAGAGTCTCTACTACTACTACTACTACTACCAGTCTCCTACTGCTTAACTTGGCTAAAGACTGTCGACTAATACTACTACCAGTCTCCTACTGCTTATCATAATTAAATAGTCTCTACTACTACTACTACTACTACTACCAGTCTCCTACTGCTTACCATAGCTAAAGAGTCTCTACTACTACTACTACTACTACTACTACTACCAGTCTCCTTCTGCTTACCATAGCTAAAGAGTCTCTACTACTACTACTTCTACCAGTCTCCTACTGCTGACCATAGCTAAAGAGTCTCTACTACTACTACTACTACTACTACTACTACCAGTCTCCTTCTGCTTACCATAGCTAAAGAGTCTCTACTACTACTACTTCTACCAGTCTCCTACTGCTGACCATAGCTAAAGAGTCTCTACTACTACTACTACTACCAGTCTCCTACTGCTTACTATAGCTAAAGAGTCTCTACTACTACTACTACTACTACTACTACCAGTCTCCTTCTGCTTACCATAGCTAAAGAGTCTCTACTACTACTACTACTACCAGTCTCCTACTGCTTACTATAGCTAAAGAGTCTCTACTACTACTACTACTACCAGTCTCCTACTGCTTACCATAGCTAAAGAGTCTCTACTACTACTACTACTACTACTACTACCAGTCTCCTTCTGCTTACCATAGCTAAAGAGTCTCTACTACTACTACTTCTACCAGTCTCCTACTGCTGACCATAGCTAAAGAGTCTCTACTACTACTACTACTACCAGTCTCCTACTGCTTACCATAGCTAAAGAGTCTCTACTACTACTACTACTACCAGTCTCCTTCTGCTTACCATAGCTAAAGAGTCTCTACTACTACTACTTCTACCAGTCTCCTACTGCTGACCATAGCTAAAGAGTCTCTACTACTACTACTACTACCAGTCTCCTACTGCTTACCATAGCTAAAGAGTCTCTACTACTACTACTACTACTACCAGTCTCCTACTGCTTACCATAGCTAAAGAGTCTCTACTACTACTACTACTACTACCAGTCTCCTACTGCTTACTATAGCTAAAGAGTCTCTACTACTACTACTACTACTACTACTACCAGTCTCCTTCTGCTTACCATAGCTAAAGAGTCTCTACTACTACTACTACTACTACTACTACCAGTCTCCTTCTGCTTACCATAGCTAAAGAGTCTCTACTACTACTACTACTACCAGTCTCCTACTGCTTACTATAGCTAAAGAGTCTCTACTACTACTACTACTACTACTACTACCAGTCTCCTACTGCTTACTATAGCTAAAGAGTCTCTACTACTACTACTACTACTACTACTACCAGTCTCCTTCTGCTTACCATAGCTAAAGAGTCTCTACTACTACTACTACTACTACCAGTCTCCTACTGCTTACTATAGCTAAAGAGTCTCTACTACTACTACTACTACTACTACTACCAGTCTCCTACTGCTTACTATAGCTAAAGAGTCTCTACTACTACTACTACCAGTCTCCTTCTGCTTACCATAGCTAAAGAGTCTCTACTACTACTACTACTACCAGTCTCCTACTGCTTACCATAGCTAAAGAGTCTCTACTACTACTACTACTACTACCAGTCTCCTACTGCTTACCATAGCTAAAGAGTCTCTACTACTACTACTACTACTACCAGTCTCCTACTGCTGACCATAGCTAAAGAGTCTCTACTACTACTACTACTACCAGTCTCCTACTGCTTACCATAGCTAAAGAGTCTCTACTACTACTACTACTACTACTACTACCAGTCTCCTACTGCTTACTATAGCTAAAGAGTCTCTACTACTACTACTACTACTACTACTACCAGTCTCCTACTGCTTACTATAGCTAAAGAGTCTCTACTACTACTACTACTACTACTACTACTACCAGTCTCCTACTGCTTACTATAGCTAAAGAGTCTCTACTACTACTACTACTACTACTACTACCAGTCTCCTTCTGCTTACCATAGCTAAAGAGTCTCTACTACTACTACTACTACTACCAGTCTCCTACTGCTTACTATAGCTAAAGAGTCTCTACTACTACTACTACTACTACTACTACCAGTCTCCTACTGCTTACCATAGCTAAAGAGTCTCTACTACTACTACTACTACTACCAGTCTCCTTCTGCTTACCATAGCTAAAGAGTCTCTACTACTACTACTTCTACCAGTCTCCTACTGCTGACCATAGCTAAAGAGTCTCTACTACTACTACTACTACCAGTCTCCTACTGCTTACCATAGCTAAAGAGTCTCTACTACTACTACTACTACCAGTCTCCTACTGCTTACCATAGCTAAAGAGTCTCTACTACTACTACTACTACCAGTCTCCTACTGCTTACCATAGCTAAAGAGTCTCTACTACTACTACTACTACCAGTCTCCTACTGCTGACCATAGCTAAAGAGTCTCTACTACTACTACTTCTACCAGTCTCCTACTGCTTACCATAGCTAAAGAGTCTCTACTACTACTACTTCTACCAGTCTCCTACTGCTTACCATAGCTAAAGAGTCTCTACTACTACTACTACTACCAGTCTCCTACTGCTTACCATAGCTAAAGAGTCTCTACTACTACTACTTCTACCAGTCTCCTACTGCTTACCATAGCTAAAGAGTCTCTACTACTACTACTACTACCAGTCTCCTACTGCTTACCATAGCTAAAGAGTCTCTACTACTACTACTTCTACCAGTCTCCTACTGCTTACCATAGCTAAAGAGTCTCTACTACTACTACTACTACCAGTCTCCTACTGCTGACCATAGCTAAAGAGTCTCTACTACTACTACTACTACCAGTCTCCTACTGCTGACCATAGCTAAAGAGTCTCTACTACTACTACTTCTACCAGTCTCCTACTGCTGACCATAGCTAAAGAGTCTCTACTACTACTACTACTACCAGTCTCCTACTGCTTACCATAGCTAAAGAGTCTCTACTACTACTACTACTACCAGTCTCCTACTGCTTACTATAGCTAAAGAGTCTCTACTACTACTACTACTACTACTACTACCAGTCTCCTTCTGCTTACCATAGCTAAAGAGTCTCTACTACTACTACTACTACTACTACTACCAGTCTCCTACTGCTTACTATAGCTAAAGAGTCTCTACTACTACTACTACCAGTCTCCTACTGCTTACCATAGCTAAAGAGTCTCTACTACTACTACTTCTACCAGTCTCCTACTGCTGACCATAGCTAAAGAGTCTCTACTACTACTACTACTACCAGTCTCCTACTGCTTACCATAGCTAAAGAGTCTCTACTACTACTACTACTACCAGTCTCCTACTGCTTACCATAGCTAAAGAGTCTCTACTACTACTACTTCTACCAGTCTCCTACTGCTGACCATAGCTAAAGAGTCTCTACTACTACTACTACTACCAGTCTCCTACTGCTTACCATAGCTAAAGAGTCTCTACTACTACTACTACTACCAGTCTCCTACTGCTTACCATAGCTAAAGAGTCTCTACTACTACTACTACTACCAGTCTCCTACTGCTGACCATAGCTAAAGAGTCTCTACTACTACTACTACTACCAGTCTCCTACTGCTTACCATAGCTAAAGAGTCTCTACTACTACTACTACTACCAGTCTCCTACTGCTTACCATAGCTAAAGAGTCTCTACTACTACTACTTCTACCAGTCTCCTACTGCTGACCATAGCTAAAGAGTCTCTACTACTACTACTACTACCAGTCTCCTACTGCTTACCATAGCTAAAGAGTCTCTACTACTACTACTACTACCAGTCTCCTACTGCTTACTATAGCTAAAGAGTCTCTACTACTACTACTACTACTACTACTACCAGTCTCCTTCTGCTTACCATAGCTAAAGAGTCTCTACTACTACTACTACTACCAGTCTCCTACTGCTTACCATAGCTAAAGAGTCTCTACTACTACTACTACTACTACCAGTCTCCTACTGCTTACCATAGCTAAAGAGTCTCTACTACTACTACTACTACTACCAGTCTCCTACTGCTTACCATAGCTAAAGAGTCTCTACTACTACTACTACTACTACCAGTCTCCTACTGCTGACCATAGCTAAAGAGTCTCTACTACTACTACTACTACTACCAGTCTCCTACTGCTGACCATAGCTAAAGAGTCTCTACTACTACTACTACTACTACCAGTCTCCTACTGCTGACCATAGCTAAAGAGTCTCTACTACTACTACTACTACCAGTCTCCTACTGCTTACTATAGCTAAAGAGTCTCTACTACTACTACTACTACCAGTCTCCTACTGCTTACCATAGCTAAAGAGTCTCTACTACTACTACTACTACCAGTCTCCTACTGCTTACCATAGCTAAAGAGTCTCTACTACTACTACTACTACCAGTCTCCTACTGCTTACCATAGCTAAAGAGTCTCTACTACTACTACTACTACCAGTCTCCTACTGCTTACCATAGCTAAAGAGTCTCTACTACTACTACTACTACTACCAGTCTCCTACTGCTTACCATAGCTAAAGAGTCTCTACTACTACTACTACTACTACCAGTCTCCTACTGCTTACCATAGCTAAAGAGTCTCTACTACTACTACTACTACTACCAGTCTCCTACTGCTTACTATAGCTAAAGAGTCTCTACTACTACTACTACTACTACCAGTCTCCTACTGCTTACCTTAGCTAAAGAGTCTCTACTAATACTACTACCTCTACCAGTCTCCTACTGCTTACTATAGCTAAAGAGTCTCTACTACTACTACTACCAGTCTGCTACTGCTTACCATAGCTAAAGAGTCTCTACTACTACTACTACTACTACCAGTCTCCTACTGCTTACCATAGCTAAAGAGTCTCTACTACTACTACTACTACCAGTCTCCTACTGCTTACCATAGCTAAAGAGTCTCTACTACTACTACTACTACCAGTCTCCTACTGCTTACCATAGCTAAAGAGTCTCTACTACTACTACTACTACCAGTCTCCTACTGCTTACCATAGCTAAAGAGTCTCTACTACTACTACTACTACCAGTCTCCTACTGCTTACCATAGCTAAAGAGTCTCTACTACTACTACTTCTACCAGTCTCCTACTGCTGACCATAGCTAAAGAGTCTCTACTACTACTACTACTACCAGTCTCCTACTGCTGACCATAGCTAAAGAGTCTCTACTACTACTACTACTACCAGTCTCCTACTGCTGACCATAGCTAAAGAGTCTCTACTACTACTACTACTACCAGTCTCCTACTGCTGACCATAGCTAAAGAGTCTCTACTACTACTACTACTACCAGTCTCCTACTGCTGACCATAGCTAAAGAGTCTCTACTACTACTACTACTACCAGTCTCCTACTGCTGACCATAGCTAAAGAGTCTCTACTACTACTACTACTACCAGTCTCCTACTGCTTACCATAGCTAAAGAGTCTCTACTACTACTACTACTACCAGTCTCCTACTGCTGACCATAGCTAAAGAGTCTCTACTACTACTACTTCTACCAGTCTCCTACTGCTGACCATAGCTAAAGAGTCTCTACTACTACTACTTCTACCAGTCTCCTACTGCTGACCATAGCTAAAGAGTCTCTACTACTACTACTACTACCAGTCTCCTACTGCTTACCATAGCTAAAGAGTCTCTACTACTACTACTACTACCAGTCTCCTACTGCTTACCATAGCTAAAGAGTCTCTACTACTACTACTACTACCAGTCTCCTACTGCTTACCATAGCTAAAGAGTCTCTACTACTACTACTTCTACCAGTCTCCTACTGCTGACCATAGCTAAAGAGTCTCTACTACTACTACTACTACCAGTCTCCTACTGCTTACCATAGCTAAAGAGTCTCTACTACTACTACTACTACCAGTCTCCTACTGCTTACTATAGCTAAAGAGTCTCTACTACTACTACTACTACTACTACTACCAGTCTCCTTCTGCTTACCATAGCTAAAGAGTCTCTACTACTACTACTACTACCAGTCTCCTACTGCTTACCATAGCTAAAGAGTCTCTACTACTACTACTACTACTACCAGTCTCCTACTGCTTACCATAGCTAAAGAGTCTCTACTACTACTACTACTACTACCAGTCTCCTACTGCTGACCATAGCTAAAGAGTCTCTACTACTACTACTACTACTACCAGTCTCCTACTGCTGACCATAGCTAAAGAGTCTCTACTACTACTACTACTACCAGTCTCCTACTGCTTACTATAGCTAAAGAGTCTCTACTACTACTACTACTACCAGTCTCCTACTGCTTACCATAGCTAAAGAGTCTCTACTACTACTACTACTACCAGTCTCCTACTGCTTACCATAGCTAAAGAGTCTCTACTACTACTACTACTACCAGTCTCCTACTGCTTACCATAGCTAAAGAGTCTCTACTACTACTACTACTACTACCAGTCTCCTACTGCTTACCATAGCTAAAGAGTCTCTACTACTACTACTACTACTACCAGTCTCCTACTGCTTACCATAGCTAAAGAGTCTCTACTACTACTACTACTACTACCAGTCTCCTACTGCTTACTATAGCTAAAGAGTCTCTACTACTACTACTACTACTACCAGTCTCCTACTGCTTACCTTAGCTAAAGAGTCTCTACTAATACTACTACCTCTACCAGTCTCCTACTGCTTACTATAGCTAAAGAGTCTCTACTACTACTACTACCAGTCTGCTACTGCTTACCATAGCTAAAGAGTCTCTACTACTACTACTACTACTACCAGTCTCCTACTGCTTACTATAGCTAAAGAGTCTCTACTACTACTACTACTACTACTACTACCAGTCTCCTACTGCTTACTATAGCTAAAGAGTCTCTACTACTACTACTTCTACCAGTCTCCTACTGCTTACCTTAGCTAAAGAGTCTCTACTAATACTACTACCTCTACCAGTCTCCTACTGCTTACTATAGCTAAAGAGTCTCTACTACTACTACTACCAGTCTGCTACTGCTTACCATAGTTAAAGAGTATCTACTAATACTACTACTACTACCAGTCTCCTACTGCTTACCATAGCTATAAAGTCTCTACTACTACTGCTACTACTACTACTACTACTTCAACCAGTCTCCTACTGCTTACCATAGTTAAAGTCTCTACTACTACTGCTACTACTACTACTACTACTTCTACCAGTCTCCTACTGCTTACCATAGCTAAAGAATCTCTACTACTACTACTACTTTTACCAGTCTCCTACTGCTTATCATAATTAAAGAGTCTCTACTAATACTACTACTACTACCAGTCTCCTACTGCTTACCATAGCTAAAGAGTCTCTACTACTGCTACTACTACTAGTCTCCTACTGCTTACCATAGTTAAAGAGTCTCTACTACTACTACTACTACTGCTACCAGTCTCCTACTGCTTACAATAGTTAAAGAGTCTCTACTAATACTACTACCAGTCTCCCACTGCTTATCATAGCTAAAAAGTGTCTACTACTACTACTACTAGTCTCCTACTGCTTACCATAGCTAAAGAGTCTCTACCACCACTACTACTTCTAACCAGTCTCCTACTGCTTATCATAATTAAAGAGTCTCTACTAATACTACTACTACTACTAGTCTCCTACTGCTTACCTTAGCTAAAGAGTCTCTACTAATACTACTACTACTACTACTACTACTAGTCTCCTACTGCTTACCTTAGCTAAAGAGTCTCTACTAATACTACTACTACTACTACTACTACTACTAGTCTCCTACTGCTTACCTTAGCTAAAGAGTCTCTACTAATACTAGCTTTGACTCTCAGAAATCAATCCTTTATTTCGAGCATGAGAAAAGGTGATCGTGATATGAGGAGGGAGAATTATTATCATTATTATTGCTGTTATCATTACATCGTTTCTCTTCTTCACTCTTCCTCTTTTTCTTCTTCTTCTTCTTCTTCTTCTTCTTCTTGTGTACATCCATTTCTCTTCTTGAATTCCATTTTCTTTTCTTTTTGTTACTTCTTCTGTTACTGCTTCTTCTTCTTCTTCTTCTTGTGTCTTCTCATATTCTCTCCTTCTTCTTCTTCTTCTTCTTGTGTCCTCTCATATTCTATACTTCTTCTTCTTCTTCTTCTTCTTCGTCTTCTTCTCATAGTGTCTTCTTAATTTACCTTTTTATTCTTTATCTTCTTCTTTTGGTGTCCACCCCTTTCTCTTCTTGAGTTCCCTTTTCTTCTTCATTTTCTTTTTCTTGTCTCTTTTTATATTCTCTTCTTCAATTACCTTTTATTCTTCTTCCTTTTCCCCCTTCCCTCTCATATTCTCTCCATCAATTCCCTCTTATTCACGTTCTTCTATTTCTTCTTGTTCGTACTCATTTTCTCGTCTCCAATTCCCTTATCTTCTTCCACTAATTTTTCTTCTTCAATTCTATTTTCTTCTTCTTCTTCTTCTTTCAACTCCCTCTTATTCATGTTCTTCTATTTCTTGGTTGTACTCATTTTCTCGTCTCCAATTCCTTTATCTTCTTCAATTCTATTTTCTTCTTCTTCTTCTTCTTCTTATGTTCTCTTCTTCAATTCCTTTTTCTTCTTCTAGCCTTTACTTTTTTCTCTTCTTCAATTCCCTTTCATTCTTCTCCTTCTTCTCCTTTTTCTTTTGTCCTCTCCTATTCTCTTCTTCACTCTCTTTTCTTATTCTTCATCATCTTCTTCTTTTTCTTCCTCATCTTCTTCTTCTTCTTCAATTCCCTTTTCTTCTTGTGTCTACTTATTTCTCTTCTTCACTTCTCTTTTATTCTTCTTTTTTTTTCTTTTTTTTTGCGGGGGGCTCCTCTCATATTCTCTTCTTCAATTCCCATTTCTTCTAGCCTCTACTTTTTCTCTTCTTCAATTCCCTTTCATTCTTCTTCTCCTTTTTCTTTTGTCCTCTCATATTCTCTTCTTCATTCTCTTTTCTTCTTCTTCATCATCTTCTTCTTCTTCTTCCTCATCCTCTTCTTCAATTCCCTTTTCTTCTTCTTGTGTCTACTTATTTCTCTTCTTCACTTCCCTTTCATTCTTCTTCTTTTTTTTACGGGGGCTCCTCTCATATTCTCTTCTTCAATTCCCATTTCTTCTTCTAGCCTCTACTTTTTTCTCTTCTTCAATTCCCTTTCATTCTTCTCCTTTTTATTTTGTCCTCTCATATCCTCTTTTTCAACCCCGTTCTCTTCTTCTTCTTCTTCGTCTTCTTGTTCTTCTTCTTCTCCTCCTCCTTCTTCTTCTTCTTCTTCTTCTTACCACGCTTAACCTCAAGCCCGTGGAAGATGACCTGATTCTAAAAGCTCCTTAGGAGTCGGGACAGACCTCTGACCACTCGAGGATAATTTAAGTTTAGAATTCCAAGGGGTCTCGCGAGCCATGCAGAAACACTCCTGAGGTTTCGTGCGGAGTAAAAAAAATCCTCTTTTTTTCACATTATCTTTAGGATTTTCACGTTCGTCTTTTGCTTCTGTTCGGTGTGTTTTCATAATGCAAGGCTTTGATACGTTTGCGCCATGTTTAAAATTGGTGAATGTTGTCATTTTGTGTTCCATGTGAAAGAAGTGTTGGATGTTGGTGGTGTATATATATATATATATATATATATATATATATATATATATATATATATATATATATATATAAATATATATATATATATATATATATATATATATATATGAATATATCTATCTATATATATATCTATATATATATCTATATATATATATGCATATGAATATGTGTATATATATATATATATATATATATATATATATATATATATATATATATATATATATATATATATATATATATATATTATCTGCTGTTATCCTGAAAACTATCTGCAGAACAGTCTGTCCAAAGAAAAACTAACTTCCATTTTTGGACGCCACTAAAACATTCTCTATTCATTATAAATATATACATATATATATATATATATATATATATATATATTATAGAAAAGACAAATGATTTTACATTTAAGTTAATCAAAGCATTTATTTTATTTACTATTTATTTATTGTTACACTATCCGTTATTTACCGTTGATTATACCATCTGTTGAATACCAGTTGAACATGATATCAAAGAAATTTCATTTATTATAGAGGAAAAGAATTGCAAGTTCTTTTAATTGATAAGAAACTTGAAAACAAAATGCCATGAGTTTTTTTTTTTTTTTTTTTTTACTTAGCAAATATTCAGTGACTGTTTTCATTACTGCATGTTGGGTGGTTGCTATGTTTGGTATACGAAGTCATTTTTCTTTGGAAAAAGATTTTAATATGAGTAATAATTTTCTCTCTCTCTCTCTCTCTCTCTCTCTCTCTCTCTCTCTCTCTCTCTCTCTCTCTCTCTCTCTCTCTCTCTCTCTCTCGGACAGGCAGGTTGTATAATTTCAAGTTTTGACTGAAAAATTTAAAAGGAAAACAAACATAAGAACACTATCAGATCTTAGGTTCTCCACCTAACCTAACCTAGGAGCCGTATCCTTACCAATACTAATTTTTTTTTCATGAGGCGCATTTGTAATG
>NC_090748.1:109055144-109075144 GCF_036898095.1 Palaemon carinicauda
ATTTGATCCTTATGTCCACATACCATAGAGTCGCTTCTTCTTTAAACCCCATAAATGCTCTTTGTCCCTCCCCTATGATTCGCTTAACGACAGTCATTTTCCGACGCTGTTGCGGTCACAAATAGGGTGATTAGTTTAGATTGCTTTGTCCTTATGGATATATGCTATTATAGCACATATTTCTTTTGTTACGCTGTTTAAGTAAACCGTAATTTTAATCGGATATTCTCCGTAAAAATATACTGTTCACAGCCGTATTTCAGTAAACTACAGGCGACCGTAATTTTACCTTGGATATTTGCTATCACAGAACATGTTTCTTTCGCTACACTGTTAAAATAAACCGTAATTTTAATCGGGAATTCTCCGTAAAAATATGCAGTTCACAGCCGTATTTCAGTAAAATACAGGCGACCGTAATTTTACCTTGGATATTTGCTATTATAGCAAATGTTTCTTTCGCTACGCTGTTGAAATAAGCCCTAATTTTAATAGGAAAATTCTCCGTAAAAAATATACGGTTCACAGTCGTATTTCAGTAAAATACAGGCGACCGTAATTTTTCCTTGGATATTTGCTATTACAGCTCTTGTGTCTTTCACTACGCTGTTAAAATAAACCGTAATTTTAATGGGAAATTCTCCGTAAACATATACTGTTCACAGCCGTATTTCAGTAAAATACAGGCGACCGTAATTTTACCTTGGATATTTGCTATTACAGCACATGTTTCTTTCGCCACGCTGTTGAAATAAACCGTAATTTTAATCGGAATTCTCCGTAGAAATATGCAGTTTATAGCCGTATTTCAGTAAAATACAGGCGACCGTAATTTTACCTTGGATATTTGCTATTACACCCCATGTTTCTTTTACTACACTTAAAATAAACCGTAGTTTTAATCGGAAATTATCCGTAGAAATATACAGTTCACAGCAGTATTTCAGTAAAATACAGGTGACCGTAATTTTACCTTGGATATTTGCTATTACACCCCATGTTTCTTTTACTACACTTAAAATAAATCGTAATTTTAATCGGAAATTCTCCGTAGAAATATACTGTTCACAGCCGTATTTCAGTAAAATATAGGCGACCGTAATTGTACCTTACTTTGTTATTTATCTTTTACGGTTGGTGACCGTAATATCACTCCTTTACGTCACTATGTCCGTTTTTTAAAAAGGTAAAATCCTGGACTAAATGTTGCCAGGTATTTAACGTTTTTAATGCAAATTTTTAAGTGTATATTACGAGGAAATGATAAATTCTTTCTGGATAATAAAATATAATATATTAAAGTGACATGAGTCATGGTATAAAAATGAAACAATATCCAACAGATTTAGTAGATTTGAGAACAAAGCTCTCAGAAGAATACTGGTAGTTAAATGGCAGGACAGAATTAGTAAGGAAACTATAAGAGAGATTATTCGAGTGCCATATGTGGATGAGATCATGGTGAGGGGTAGATGGAGAGGGTTTGGCCATGCTCTTCGCACTCCCCAAGAAAGATTAGTTCACCAAACTTTCAACTGAGCTCCACAAGGCTCTAGAAGAGTTGGAAGACCCAGGTCTACGTGGCTGAGTTCAAACTTTCAACTGGGCTCCACAAGGCTCTAGAAGAGTCGGAAGACCAGGCCTACATGGCCGAGTTCAAACTTTCAACTGGGCTCCACAAGGCACTAGAAGAGGTGGTAGACGCAGGTCTACATGGCTGAGTTCAAACTTTCAACTGGGCTCCACAAGGCTCTAGAAGAGTTGGAAGACCCAGACCTGCATGGCTCAAGACTATGAAACGTGAAGTTGGAGATGATGAATGGAGAAGTATCGATTTAAAAGCTCAAGATAGAGACGACTGGGGAAATCTAACCGAGGTCCTTTGAGTCAATAGACGCAGGAGATGATGATGAAATAAGTGAGAAAGATATGGTTGAAAATCTCGTGGAATTTTATATGTAAAGCCACCAAGACAAGTCTGAGTAGATTACTTGTATCATTAAATCACGTGACTCACGTCATACCAAAAATATATCTGAAGTTGCAAAACTAAATTTATCTTGTATGACGAATATATTTATAAGATATGTTATTGTTTTTATTTTTAGATTTATAATATACGCATGGTATAATTTAATAAGTAATCAGGAAATTGTATATATAAAATGTTACTGGAAAAAAACTTCTAAGGTTTAAAGGGGTCTCATGAATGACAGAGGTAACACCTAGAGGATATATGCATATGTATATATATATATATATATATATATATATATATATATATATACAGTATAATTATGAATATATGTATATATGAGTATATATATATATATATATATATATATATAGATGTGTATACTATCTACATATATACAGTATATATATACATATATATATGTATATATATATATATATATATATATATATATATATATATACATATATATATATATATATATATATATATATATATATAGAGAGAGAGAGATATAGGTGTGTATACATACATATATATACAGTATATAGTCGTATACATATGTATGTATATATATACACATATATATATATATATGTATATATATATATATATATATATATATATATATTTTATATATATACATACATACATATATACATACATACATTACACACACACACACATATATTCCCAACCTCTGATAACATATACTTCATAGTACTGCCACTACTACGATCCCTCCCTCACCACCCCAGTTGTTTTTAGGCCCTGATTAGCCTCCCAGGCCCCAGTGCCAGGCCATAAAACCCAACTCTCTAACTCTAATCCAGTGGTTCCCAAACTATCTTACCTGACGCCCCCTTTTTGCTTCTAGTAGACCCGTACGCCCCCACTCCTCTCTTTTTTTTATATGAAATGATTCCTTACATTTATTTCTTAGCATTGTACAGGAAAACAGATTTCTGTTTGTATTACATTTTAATAATGAAAGCCACTCAAACAAATAATAGTACATTCCAGTAACTAAAAACGAAACATTTGGTTCAAAGTGAGCGAAAAAAAAATTGAACATTGGCAAATTGGCAAAATTGAGTTGCAATTTTTAGAATATATAATTCGAAAGCATGACGTATAATATTTGGAAATACTTATGAGACTAGGGCACAATTTCTGGTCAAATTTAGTGAGATGGATGCATGTATGTAATGACAGATATTAGTTCTTTTAATGATTTTATTATTCTATCAAACAAGTAATTTCGAGCAGATGACTTCACGCCCCCCTTGTATCGTCCTCACGCCCCCCTAGTGGGGCGCGCCCCCCAGTTTGGGAACCACTGTAACTAATCCATGCCAGATTTCTCGCAAACAACGAGATCAACAACATTATTGCACAGATTAACTTAGAATAAGTTTTGCTTCATTTGCATTTTGTTATTGGTCTTCTTGATTGACAGTTTTGGCTCGTATGAAATCCTATTTCGAATAAAAAGGGTCTAGATATTTATTGTCCTCTTTTTTTTTCTCTCTCTCTCTCTCTCTCTCTCTCTCTCTCTCTCTCTCTCTCTCTCTCTCTCTCTCTCTCTCTCTCTCTTTATATATATATATATATGTGTGTGTGTTTGTGTGTATATATATATATTCCTTTTTACTCTTTATTTCTCTCGCTCTCTTATATATATATATATTATATATATATATATATATATATATATATATATATATATATATGTATATAAATGTGTGTATATATATAATGTCCTTTTTCTTGCACTTTCTCTATTTATTGACCTTCTCTCTCTCTCTCTCTCTCTCTCTCTCTCTCTCTCTTCTCTCTCTCTCTCTCTCTCTCTCTCTCTCTCTCTCTCTCTCTCTATGTATAGATTCGTACCTTTCCCATTATAATCATATAAACTTCTTTTTTCACAGTGGCGAATCGGATCCATCAGCCGCCTTCTGGATTGGAGCCTCCGACTCTCAGTACGAGAATTCCTTCACCTGGTCGTCCGGGGCACCTTTTTCTTACTCGGGTAAGTACACCTGGCAGTTTTTAATATATAATTTCGATGCTGTGGTTAGAAAGTGTGGATTTAATTTGATATGTTTTACTATAGTCCATTTCTTTTAGCTAGGCATATTTGCAGCGACTCGTAGCGGTGCCCTTTTACCTCGGAAAAGTTTCCTGATCGCTGATTGGTTGGGCAAGATCATTCTAACCAATCAACGATCAGGAAACTTTAGAGAAAACAAGAAAGCATTAAATGACTAGGTAAATGGAACTATAGTCCATTTCTTTCAGCAAGGCATATTTGCACCGACTCGCAGCGGTGCCCTTTTACCTCGGAAAAGTTTCCTGATCGCTGATTGGTTGGACAAGATAATTCTAACCAATCAGCGACTAGAAAACTTTTCCGAGCTAAAAGGGCACCGTTGCGAGTCGGTGCAAATATGACTTGCTAAAAGAAATGGACTATAGATGGTATATATAAGCAATCTATGTTTGCCAACAGTTATATAAGTGGATAAGCAACTCGGTGGAGTAACAAGAACTTAAGCTGTTGAGGAAATGCCCCATCTAAATCTCGTTGAAGTCACTGACAGGAGGGTGACGGATTGGGTTTAAGGGGATAGATAAAGATGTCTTTTCGGCTTTTACTCTTGATGTCTGGTGGATGATCTTACTATAGGTATCGTCAATTCTTTTTAGTGAGGCAGATTTCCACCGACTCGTAGGGGTGCCCTTATAGCTCGGAAAAGTTTCCTGATCGCTGATTGGTTGGGCAAGATGATTCTAACCAATCAGAGAGCAGGAAACTTTTCCGAGCTAAAAGTGCACCGCTGCGAGTCAGTACAAAGGCACCTCATTAAAAAAAATTGAGTATAGTATGAACCGGCAGGGGTCACTTGCCTTAGATGGGCTCTACGCGTCATAAGGAACTGGCTATCCTTTGATGAATGTAGGAAATGAATCCTATTTGAGGGTCTTTGCGTCAGTAGGCGTAGGAGATAATGAATAGGTTTTACTGATATGTGGTTATAAGGCATTTTATGTTATATCCTGATTTTTATCCCCTTTTTTACTTATTATTATTATTATTATTATTATTATTATTATTATAAGAAGCATCAAAGTGAGCGTATTGTGTATGTATGTGTGTATAACTCAACTCTAGATTCATTCTAGATTTAGCCTAACGTTGTTAGTGATTTTCATATAATTTATAAATGTATATTTTTATTGATTTTGATATCTACTTGATACGTTTTCCTAAGACTTTCAAAGTGTTCATACTCGATAGTTTGTGACTACTTTGATTAGTATTAAATTCATAGTATGCTTCAATTTAACCGAGTTTTTGCTCTTTGATAACTTACATATGTTTATTGTGATATATATTTTAATGAAAGTGCGCTTACAATACTGTGTTTAGTTTATTTCTATTAAGAAAAAAATAAAAGATTTTTTTCCTATTAATCATAGAAATTCCCGAAAAATTCATATTTTGAAATGATATATTGAAGGTATGATTACTTCTTGAGCCGTATCAACTTTGACTACTAGATATGCAGAATTAAATCCTCTGTCTCTCTCTCTCTCTCTCTCTCTCTCTCTCTCTCTCTCTCTCTCTCTCTCTCACTCTCTCTCTGTCTGTCTGTCTCTCTCTCTCTCTCTCTCTCTCTCTCTCTCTCTCTCTCTCTCTCTCTCTCATCGTTATTAGTGTAAGAAGAAACTGGGTGGATTTAAATAGGCAGCATTAAAATACTCCTCCCTCCTCTCTCTCTCTCTCTCTCTCTCTCTCTCTCTCTCTCTCTCTCTCTCTCTCTCTCTCTCTCTCTCTCTCTCTCTCATCATCATCATCATGGTTAGTGTAAGAGAAAACCCCTACTGAAGATATGCAGCATTAAATCCTCTCTCTCTCTCTCTCTCTCTCTCTCTCTCTCTCTCTCTCTCTCTCTCTCTCTCTCTCTCTCTCTCATCATCATCATCATGTTTAGTGTAAGACGAAACCAGTACAGTATATATGCAGCAATAAATCCTCTCTCTCTCTCTCTCTCTCTCTCTCTCTCTCTCTCTCTCTCTCTCTCTCTCTCTCTCTCTCTCTCTCTCATCATCATCATCATCATGGTTAGTGTAAGAGGAAACCCCTACTGAAGATATGCAGCAATAAATCCTCTCTCTCTCTCTCTCTCTCTCTCTCTCTCTCTCTCTCTCTCTCTCTCTCTCTCTCTCTCTCTCATCATCATCATCATGGTTAGAGTAAGAGGAAACCCCTACTGTAGATATGCAGCATTAAATCCTCTCTCTCTCTCTCTCTCTCTCTCTCTCTCTCTCTCTCTCTCTCTCTCTCTCTCTCTCTCTCTCTTCATCATCATCATGGTTAGTGTAAGAGGAAACCACTCTTGTAGATATGCAGCATTAAATCCTCTCTCTCTCTCTCTCTCTCTCTCTCTCTCTCTCTCTCTCTCTCTCTCTCTCTCTCTCATCTCATCATCAGGGTTAGTGTAAGAGGAAACCCGTACTGTAGATATGCAGCATTAAATCCTCCCTCTCTCTCTCTCTCTCTCTCTCTCTCTCTCTCTCTCTCTCTCTCTCTCTCTCTCTCTCTCTCCTCATCATCATGGTTTAGTCTAAGAGGAAACCACTACTGTAGATATGCAGCATTAAATTCCTCCCTCTCTCTCTCTCTCTCTCTCTCTCTCTCTCTCTCTCTCTCTCTCTCTCTCTCTCTCTCATCATAGCCTGTGTAAGAGGAAACCACTACTGTAAATATACAGAAATAAATCCTCTCTCTCTCTCTCTCTCTCTCTCTCTCTCTCTCTCTCTCTCTCTCTCTCTCTCTCTCTCTCTCTCTCTCTCCTCATCATCATCATGGTTTAGTGTAAGAGGAAACCACTCTTGTAGATATGCAGCATTAAATCCTCTCTCTCTCTCTCTCTCTCTCTCTCTCTCTCTCTCTCTCTCTCTCTCTCTCTCTCTCTCTCCTCATCATCATCATCATGTTTAGTGTAACCACTATTGTAGATATGCAGCATTAAATCCCCCCTCTCTCTCTCTCTCTCTCTCTCTCTCTCTCTCTCTCTCTCTCTCTCTCTCTCTCTCTCTCTCTCTCTCTCATCATGTTTAGTGTAAGGGGAAACCGGATGGATTTAGATAGGCAGAAATCTCGACATTTTTTTTTTTCCTCTCAGAAGTCAGCGGAAAGTCTCTGTGAATTCAAAAGTTATTTGACTTTCATCAGCTGAAGGATTTAGGAAAGGGGGGGAAAGAAAGAAGGAAAGAGGGGGGGAGGGGAAGGATATATTAGGGGTAAGGTGGAGGGAGTATCAAGATTATTATTATTATTATTATTAAAATAGGGGTAAGGTGGAGGGAGTATTATTATTATTATTATTATTATTATTATTATTATTATTATTATTATTATTATTATTATTATTATAGTGGTAGGGTGAAGGGAGTATCATTATTATTATTATTATTATTATTATTATTATTATTATTATTATAGTGGTAGGGTGGAGGGAGTATCAAGATTATTATTATTATTATTATTGTTATTATTATAGTGGTAGGGTGAAGGGAGTATCATTATTATTATTATTATTATTATTATTATTATTATATTTAATATTATTATTATAGTGGTAGGGTGGAGGGAGTATCAAGATTATTATTATTATTATTATTATTATTATTATTATTATTATTATTATAGGGGTAGGGTGAACGGATTATTATTATTATTATTATTATTATTATTATTATTATTATTATTATTATTATTATCATCTAAGCTACAACTATAGTTGGAAAAGCAAGATGCTATAAGCCCAATGGCTCCAACAGGGAAAATAGCCCTGGTAGGATAGGAAATAAGAAAATAAATGATTATTATTATTATTATTATTATTATTATTATTATTATTAACTAAGCTATTGCCATAGTTGGGAAAGCAAGATGCTATAAGCCCAAGGGCTCCAACAGAGAAAAATAGTCAAGTGAGGTAAGGAAGTAAGAAAATTAATTATTATTATTATTATTATTATTATTATTATTATTAATAACTAATATACAACCCTAGTTGGGAAAGCAAGATGCCATAAGCCCAAGGGCTCCAACAGAGAAAAATTATCCAGTGAGGAAAGGAAGTAAGGAAATAGATAAATGATATGAGAAATAATTACCAATTAATAAAATATTTTAAAAACAGTAACAACATCAAAACAGTTATTTCATATATAAACTATATATGAAATACAAGCTCCAACACCTAGTTATATAGCCCAAATTTATAAATCCAATCAAATGTGAAAGACAGTAAATTTATATTCTAATTAAACGAGCTTTGAAACATAGATACAAAGTTTGTTTTTGTAAATGTGTGTGTGTGTGTTTGTGTGTTAGTAATCCAATCACATACGAAAGACAGTAAATTTATATTTTAATTAAACGAGCTTAGAAACACAGTTACTATAGTCCATTCCTTTTAGCGACGCATATTTGCACCGACTCGCTACGGTGCCCTTTTAGCTCGGAAAAGTTTCCTGATCGCTGATTGGTTGGACAAGATAATTCTAACCAATCAGCGATCAGGAAACTTTTCCGAGCTAAAAGGGCACCGTTGCGAGTCGGTGCTAATATGCCTCGCTAAAAGATATGGACTATAACTCTGTGTGTGTGTGTGTGTGTGTGTGTGTGTGTGTGTGTGTGTGTGTGTGTGTGTTTTACTAATCCAATCACATACGAAAGACAGTAAATTTATATTTTAATTAAACGAACTTTTATGAACACGGATATTAAGTTTGTGCATTCGTGTTTTGTGTGAGTACAGGCATAATTGCTTTATCTATGTATTGCATATATTAATGTATTTTAGAATATAGGTAATATAAGTAATATATATGATTTTATAAACATAGATGATAAATTTCTGTTCTTGTTTTGCTTCGAGCACAGACATAATTAATATTTATATATGTAAAAGTATATTATTGTTTTATAAAATATACGTAATATATATGACTTACTGGTCGTAATAAAATGGGTTTTACTGCATTGTAACCCGTTTATTATGTTGCTCAAATATTTGTTTCCAGAAGGGTTATGGAAATTAGGCTTTTATTGCCTCGTGACAAATAAAAAACATTAAAAGAGTTGCCACTTTTCAATTAGCGATATTAAAAGATAAATACATTTTGATGCAGTTCTTGTTGTTTTTTCTTATATTTTGAAGGGCCACAATTATATTAGTTTTTCAGTTTTTCTACATCCACTAATGAAGTTGGAAGGAGGTTATGTTTTCGCCCCTGTCTGTGTGTTTGAGTTTGTTTTTTCAACAACTTCCTGGCCACAATTTTAATTATAGAGTAATGAAACTTGCAGGGATTAACTGCTATGTGAAAAGATATAAAATACTAATTTTTGGAAGGTCAAGGTCAAAGGTCAAGGTCATGGTCAAACAAAATGTCCCATTCTAGTAATCAGCCATAAGTTTAGACGTCGTTGTCACAGAGACTTCAAACTTGGTTCATATTTGAGTGTATGAAACTCCACGCCAATTAGTACGTGTTAAGGTCAAAGGTCAAGGTCAAGGAAAAGGTCAAACCATTAGCTGCCGCGACGGAGGTCTGCTCTCTACTGAGTACCCCTCTAATTTTTTTTAATTAATCTCTTTTTCATATATGGTTTTTTTATATTTCCTTTCTTTTCTCTGAGATCTGAGTATTTTCATCCATGTATCCATGTGCTGGAAACTAATAGCTCATACATATATAAATAATGTATACTTTACATTTGAACATGTATACGAATTGTATTACGTACAGTGGTGGCCGATGTGGTAACGTCCATGACTGGTAAACGCTAGACTGGGGTTCGAGTCCCGCTCAAATTGATTGATTGATTTAAAGTTTTCAGGCATCTTGACATCTAAGGTCATTGACGCCGACGAGTCCCGCTCAAACTCGTTCGTTTCTTTGGTCGCTGCAACCTCACCATCCTTGCGAGCTAAGGATGGGGGGTTTGGGGTAGCCTATAGGTCTATCTGGGGAGTCATCAGCAGCCATTACCTGGCCCTCCTTGGTCCTAGCTTGGGTGGAGAGGGCCTTGGGCGTTGATTATATGTATATATGGTGACTCTCTAGGGCATTGTCCTAAGGATTGGGGGCTTTGGGGGAGCCTATAGGTCTATCTGCTGAGTCATCAGCAGCCATTACCTGGCCCTCCTTGGTCCTAACTTGGGTGGAGAGGGGGTTTGGTCGCTGATTATTTATGGTCAGTCTCTAGGGCATTGTACGGCTCGATAGGGCAATATCACTGTCCCTTGCCCCTGCCATTCATGAGCGGCCTATAAGAGAAAAATTCATTAGTTTCTTTGGTCGCTGCAACCTCACCATCCTTGCGAGCTAAGGATGGGGGTTTTGGGGAGCCTATAGGTCTGTCTGCTGAGTCATCAGCAACCATTGCCTGGCCCTTCTTGGTCCTAGCTTGGGTGTTGAGGGCCTTGGGCGTTGATTATATGTATATATGGTGACTTTCTAGGGCATTGTCCTAAGGATTGGGGGCTTTGGGAGAGCCTATAGGTCTATCTGCTGAGTCATCAGCAGCCATTACCTGGCCCTCCTTGGTCCTAGCTTGGGTGGAGAAGGGGTTTGGTCGCTGATTATATGTATTTATGGTCAGTCTCTAGGGCATATGAATATGTCAATGAGAGTTCAAGATTATATTTTTTTTATATAAAGATTTCGAATTTAGTTTTTTTTATGGCTATCTTCGACTAGGCGAGCAACCGGTGGCCCTTTAGAGCTGGTTCTCTGCCAAGATTGGAAAAAAGAAGAAGAAAGGTGTTGACACTTTCTCGTTTTACCTCCGCCTACGAAGTTGGAAGGAGGTTAAGTTTTACCCTCCTGTTTGTTTGTGTGTGTGTGTTTGTGTTTGTTTGTGAACAGCTTCCTGGCCGCAATCTTAATCGTAGCGTAATAAAACTTGCAGGGATTAACTGTTATGTAAAGGTCTTGAAATTATTGAAATTTGGAAGGGCATGGTCAAAGGTCAAGGTCACGGCCAAGTAAAATGTCCAATTCACGTAATCAACCATATGTTTGGACATCGTTGTCACGGAGACTTCAAATTTGGTTCATATTTGAGTGTATGAAAATACACGCCAATTAATGCACGTTAAGGTCAAAGGTCAAGGTCAGGCAAAAGGTCAAGGAATAAGCTCCCGCGGAGGAGGTCAGCGCTCTATTGAGTGCCCCTCTAGATTCTTATATACGATTTACCTATACATGCATGCATAATTATTGCATCGAAAGTATAAGGACAAATTTTATCAATATAACTTTTATAATTCCGTCATACTAAATGATTCTAAAAAATTCCTCATGTATATACCGCACGTGTTTCACCTACGGTCGTACACTGTCTTGGTTTTGCTTTTTTATTTTATCACTCGCTTTTCCCTGCACTGTTATTATTATTATTATAATTATTACTTGCTAAGCTACAACCCTAGTTGGAAAAACAGGATGCTATAAGCCAAAACGCTCCAACAAGGAAAAATAGACCAATGAGGAAAAGAAATAAGGAAAAACTACAAGAGAAGTTTAAGAATAATATAAACATTAGAATAAATATTTCATATATAAATTATAAAAACTTGAAAATAGCAAAATTAAGAGAAACAAGATAGAATAGTGTGCCCGAGTGTACCCTCAAGCAAGAGATCTCTAGTCCAAAACAGTGTAAGAACATGGTACAGAGGCTATGGCACTACCCAAGACTAGAGAACAATGGTTTGATTTTGGAGTGCCCTTCTGCTAGAAGAGCTGCTTACCATAGCTAAAGAGTTTCTTCTACCCTTACCAAGAGGAATTGGCCATTGAACATTTGCAGTGCAGTAGTTAATTCCTTGGTTGATGAAAATTTGTTTGGTAATCTTAGTGTTGTCAGGCGTATGAGGACAGAGGAGAATCTGTGAAGAATAGGCCAGACAATTCGGTGAATGTGTAAGCAATGGGAAAATGATCCGTAACCAGAGAAAAGGCTCCAATGTAGTACTGTCTGGCCAGTCAAAGTACCCCATAACTCTCTAGCGGTAGTATCTCAATGGGTGGCTGGTGCCCTGGCCAACCTCATACCATCCTGTGTTATTATACTAACTCATGTTTTATCACGTTTGAATTTTTGTGACGTTCTTGCTCGCAAGTGCCTGTATATTAACTCATTATCCGTTGAAATAAAGGTAGTTGCATTCACCTAACTGACGCCTCGCTCATGTACTTCAGCTCACGAAAAAAACGTCAAACGAGAAAGCCGGAAAATGCGTAAAAGGTTTAAGGTCACCCGAGATGAACTTTGAGAATCAGAAGTTAATGAAAAGAAGGACGGAAGTTATATGAAGTTACCAGATGAGATTAAGATGATGTTTCAAAGAAAGAGATTTTTAGTTTTATTTTCTAATGCTGATGATTAGTTTGTAAGATGCTTGGGATTAATAACTGCAATAAAAAGGTATCTGTTTCTGTGAATATTTTTCATGTATTCTATAAATTTTGATATTTTTTGCGTATCCTGGATCTATATTGGATGTATGTGTGTGTACGTATGTTTGTGTATATATATTGATATATTATGTGTGGGTGTCTGATAATGTAATTGTGTTTGTAAGTATTTATATTTAGTATATGTGGATGGTTATTTTATATATTTATGGATGTATATATATATATCTATATATGTGTGTGTGTGTTTATTGTATGTATATATACATGTGTATGTGTCTGTCTGCTTGTGTATATAAATGTGTGTATTTATGAATATACAGTATATATATATATATATATATATATATATATATATATATACAGTAAATATATATATATATATATATATATATATATATATACATATATATATATTCTATTCTAGTATACAGTATATACATATATATATGTATATATATATATATATATATATATATATATATATACATATCTATATATATATATATATATACAAACCTTTTCAAGTACTCCACTAATTAAATAATCGTATGAAACATCCCCTGAATTGGCACTATCCTTTGTTCAAAATAAGGAACTCCTTACTCGTCAGTATGAGTGTGTGTGTTCGTATGTGTGTAATAGAGGCACGACAGATAACCCTTTAAAATGGAGATAGGCTGTTATCTGGTTTGTCTGGGATTCACGGTGTAAAGAGAGAGAGAGAGAGAGAGAGAGAGAGAGAGAGAGAGAGAGAGAGAGAGAGAGAGAGAGCTGAAAGCAGCTCTTCCATAGAACCCAGTTCTGTGAGATAAATTGGGCCATGTTTCCGGGACTGTGAAGATATATTAGTGAGGAGAAGAAGAAGAAAAGGAGAGATGAGGATGGTGTGTGTGTGTGTTAGCTGGAGCGTTTGAAAAAAATGGCCTTGGATGTTTATTTTACGTTTATTTAAGATTATTTGAGTCTACAAGGAGTATCATAATAGAATTTAGAAATTGAAAAATGGCCTTGTTGCCTGGGGTGTTTATTTTGTGTTTATTTAAGATTATTTGAGTCTACAAGGAGTATCATAATAGAATTTAGAAATTGGGACTTCAATTTCATGCGATAATTGACTTTTATAAATGATTTTGATCATGTCAAAAGATGTTTTATAAATTTTATATATGAATCCAATAGGGATATACATTTAGGTACACTGACAAAAGTTTATCGTATTGTTAAAGGATATATATATATATATATATATATATATATATATATATATATATATATATACAGTGTATATATATATATATATATATATATATATATATATATATAAAATATATATGTCGATTTCAGGAATCTGTTCATAAGCTTTTTATCTCTCTTGATAGCTCAGTCGGTAGAGTCTCTGCAGGCATGGTTTCCAGCCAAACAGGTGGGGGTTCGAATATCCACCCGGCCAGAAGCTGTTACCATAAAATGAATTCCAAGTGGATATATATTCCCAAGATAGAATTCGGTATTAAATGCCATTCGTGGGTGATATTTACATTGATTGAAATCACGTGTGATTGTGACATATGCTCATATATATATATATATATATATATATATATATATATATATATATATATATATATATTTATATATATATAATATATATATATATATATATATATATATATATAATATATATATATATATATATATATATATATATATATATATATATATATATATATATATATATAATGAAGGGCAACTCAAGTTTGGTATAAAGATCACTCATGAATGGCAGAGCCAAGGGACAGTGACAATACCATAAAGACTAACCATATATACATATGATCGGCGCCAAAGCCTCCTTGCCACACAAGCTAAGGCCAGGGAGAGCTAGGCAATGGGTACTGATGACTCAGCAGGTAGACTTGTAGGTTCCCCAAACCCTCCAATACTAGCTCACAAGGATGGTGAGGTTGCAGACTCTACAAGAAACTATCGAGCTTGAGTGGGTTCGAACCCCAGTCCGGCAGAATAGGTAGGGACGTTTTCAATAGGGTACCACAACCCCAAATTGGTCAAAATATTATTATTATTATTATTATTATTATTATTATTATTATTACTTGATAAGCTATAACCCTAGTTGGAAAAGCAAGGTTCTATAATCCCAGGGGCTCGAACAGGGAAAATACCCCAGTGAGGAGAGGAAACAAGGAAAAATAAAATATTTTAAGAACAGCAACAACAGTAAAATAAATATTTCCTATATAAACTATAACAACTTTAACAAAACAAGAGGAAGAGAAATTAGATAGAATAGGGTGCCCGAGTGTACCATCAAGCAGGAGAACTCTAACCCAAGACAATGGAAGACCTTGGTACAGAGGCTATGGCACTATCCAAGACTAGAGAACAGTGGTTTGATTTTGGAGTGTCCTTCTCCTGGAAGAGCTGCTTGCCATAGCTAAAGAGGTCTGCGCTCTACTGAGTGCCCCTCTTGGATAGCCTGGTTTGATGTAAACGGGATAAATATTTTGATAAAAAAAAAAAAATTGAATATGAACTTAGATAATTGACGTGAACATGCTGATGTTTGATAAATCATTTACACAATTTGTAACTATGATCTATATCTGATTCATTTATTTGTGGATAACTGAGTGACGTGTATTTTTCACTGCCTCGATTTTTATTGTCTGTTCCAACGTGGATTTGATACGTAAAAGGAAAGTTTGACTGCTGTTATATGTAATTAACATTTTTCAATTAAATTAATTGATGTTCTCTATTACTAGTGTACGTGACCCGTCAAAAATGATGACTAGATATTTAGATATGCATACACACGCACACACACAGATTCAACCTTCCCAACACCATCCCCCTTTCCTAACTACAACGCGGCAGTTGTGGTTTCTGAGTGAATCACTCAGTGTCCCACTTTTCACAAGGGTATGATAGAGAGGCAGAGTAGTTATACATCTGTAAGGGTATGACAACTCCCTCTCCCCCCTACCCTAGGACGAGGAGAAAGAGTAATTATACATCTGTAAGGGTATGACAACTCCCTCTCCTCTAGCCGAGGGACGAGGAGACAGGGTAGTTATACATCTGTAAGGGTATGACAACTCCCTCTCCCCCTCCCCTAGGGACGGAAGAGGCAGAATAGTTATACGTCTGTAAAGGTATGACTACTCCCTCTCCCCCTACCCTAGGGACGGAAGAGGCAGAGTAGTTATACGTCTGTAAGGGCATGACTACCCCCTCTCCCCTAACCGAGGGACGAGGAAAGACAGAGTAGTTATACGTCTGTAAGGATATGAATACTCCCTCTCCCCCTACCTTAGGGACGGGGAGAGACAATAGTTATACGTCTGTAAGGTTATGACTACCCCTTCTTCCCCTACGCTAGGGACGAGGAAAGACAGAGTAGTTCTACGTCTGTAAGGGTATGAATACTCCCTCTCCCCTAGCCGAGGGACGAGGAAAGACAGACTAGTTATACGTCTGTAAGGGTATGACTACTCCCTCTCCCCTAGCCGAGGGACGAGGAGACAGAGTAGTTATACATCTGTAAGGGTATGACTACCCCCTCTCCCCTAGCCGAGGGACCAGGAAAGACAGAGTAGTTATACGTCTGCAAGCGTATGACTACCCCCTCTCCCCCCTAGCCGAGGGACGAGGAGAAAGAGTAGTTATACGTCTGTAAGGGTATGAATACTCCCTCTCCCCCTACCCTAGGGATAGGGAAAGACAGAGTAGTTATACGTCAGTAAGGGGATGAATACTCCCTCTCCCCCTACCCTAGGGACGAGGAAAGACAGAGTAGTTATACATCTGTAAGGGTATGACTACCTCCTCTCCCCTTACCCTAGGGACGGGGAAAGACAGAGTAGTTATACGTCTGTTATAACAAACACTGAAAAATATCATGTCCACACACAAATGATATTCATTAAGGCTTCCTATTCAAACGTAATTTTCCCTCCAAGCAAAACTGGTAAGAAAATATGTCAACTTCACGCCAACATTCTTCCCTCTTTACGTCAAAGAACACCAAAGATCCTCTTGTTTAGTAGAGGTTCGAAATGGCTTCCACTTTATTTATATTTGTACACCCTTTCTCCTTGGATAAGGACAAGGGTGGCCACGCGTCTCTTTTGTTTGTGTGTGCGCACGCACGCGTGTGTGTGTATGTGTGTGTGTGTGTGTAGGTGTGTGTGTGTTGTCAACACACAATGCGCTTTATGTAGGGTAGAGTGCCAGGACACTCTAGGGGCAGATAAAGGCCCCTGTTATTTAGTTGAGTGAAAACAGCGCCGGAAATTATTGTCCAAAGGGGAAAAGACACTGTAGAGGCTTTCGAGAAAGGCTCTCTCTCTCTCTCTCTCTCTCTCTCTCTCTCTCTCTCTCTCTACATATGTATATATCCGTTTATGAGTATACATACACACACATACTGTATATATATATATATATATATATATATATATGTGTGTGTGTGTGTGTATTTATATGTTTATATATACATATGCGTGTGTATGTGTGTATTTAATAAAATCATATGTATGTAACATAGAAACATGCATAAGATATTATATATGTATATATATATATATATATATATATATATATATATGTATATATATATATATATTGTATATATATACATATATATATATATATATATATATATATATATATATATATATATATATATACATATACAATATATACATGTGTAGAGGGTGAGGACAGGATATGATGCAAAACTCTCTCTCTCTCTCTCTCTCTCTCTCTCTCTCTCTCTCTCTCTCTATACATACTACATATTCAGAAATTTCCCCTATTCAAATATTTTTCCTGTAACCAACCACATAATTGTTTTCCAAACCGCACATACATTTCCTATAGATGAATTAATATTGCAAATTTATTTCTATTCATATAAAGGCTTCGTTTCCGATGATAATAAAGTACATATCGTATTAGTGTATTCAGGTAACACTTTATAAATGTTTATCATTTCTGGATTAATCGCCAGGCTTTGATGACATTTGGGGAAATTGCCGTTTTCTATTGCCATTTTCTATTTCATCAAGTTTAATTTTGGAAGGGAGGTTTCCCTCGTTTATTTCTAATTAAAAGAGCGATGCTATCCGTAATTTTAATTGATTGGGATGTAGGTTTGTATATATGTTTTCATGTTTATGATGCGTTTGTTTACATGCGGGAGTGTGTGTTTATACATTGTGTCTTAGAGGCTATACATTCATTTGTGGATTCATCGTGTGTTTTTAATTGTCTTTGATTCTAAAAAAAATTAATTTTGAAGCTTGATGGTCAATAGGTTTTGCTCAATAATAATAATAATGATAATAATAATAATAATAATAATAA
The DNA here is from genome assembly GCF_036898095.1 of Palaemon carinicauda. Lineage (NCBI taxonomy): Eukaryota > Metazoa > Arthropoda > Malacostraca > Decapoda > Palaemonidae > Palaemon > Palaemon carinicauda. Next base: position 109,073,020 of record NC_090748.1, read on the forward strand.
TAATAATAATAATAATAATAATAATAATAATCATAATAATAATGATAATACTAGCGCTAGAGTTATTGGGTCCTTTGACTGGCCAGAAAGTTTACATTGAATCCTTATCTGGTTACGGTTTATTTTACCTTTGCCTACGCATACACTGAATAGTGTGGCCTATCCTTTACATATTCTCCTCTGTCCCCATACACCTGACAACACTGAGATTACCAAACAATTCTTCTTCACCAAAGGGGTTAACTACTGCACTGTAATTGTTCAGTGGCCACTTTCCTCTTGGTAAGGGTAGAAGAAACGCTTTAGCTATGGTTAGCAGCTCTTCCAGGTGAAGGAAACTTCAAAATCAAACTATTGATCTCTAGTTTTGGGTAGTGCCATAGCCTCTGTACCATGGTCTTCCACTGTCTTGGGTTAGAGTTCTCTTGCTTGAGGGTACATTTGCGCACATTATTCTATCTTGTTACCCTTCCTCTTGCTTCGTTAAAGTTTTTATAGTTTATATAGGAAATATTTATTCTAATGTTGTTACTGTTCTTAAAATCTTTTAATTTTCCTTGTTTCCTTTCCTCGCTTGGCTATTTTCCCTGTTGGAGCCCCTGGGCTTATAGCATCCTGCTTTTTCAACTAGGTTTGTACCTTAGTAAGTCATAATAATAATAATAATAATAATAATAATAATAATAATAATAATATGTTGTTGTTGCTGTTGTTGATGCTAGGTAGTATAACACTAACCGCAAACTCAAATACATTCGCATAACTATAACTAAAATATACGTCTTTCCAAAGTTATGTTAAAGGAAATAATGAATGTCCGGTTTAACAGGGTAGTAGAACCATTGATTGCCACAACAGAATTCGGTTAAATGGAATAGCTGCGACAGTATTCTGGGTCAGCCGCACCACAGGGGCTAATTGAAGATCCAGATTTCGTTTTCATTGCCTCCGCCAACGAAGTTGGAAGGAGGTTATGTTTTACCCCCTGTTTGTGGGTTTTGCTTTTGTGTTTGTTTGTGAACAGCTTCCTGGCCCCAATTTTAATCGTAGATGGATGAAACTTGCAAGGATTAACTGTTATGTAATACGCTGGAAATGATTAAATTTTGGTAGTTTAAGGTCAAAGGTCAAGGTCACGGTCCAGCAAAATATTCAATTCACGAAATCAGCCATATGTTTGGACTTCGTTGTCACAGAGACTTCAAACTTGGTTCATATTTGAGTGTATGAAAATTAACGCTAGTTAATACATGTTAAAGTCAAAGGTCAAGGTCGTGCAAAAGGTCGAGAGATAAGCTCCTGAGGCGGGGGTCAGCGCTCTACTGAATGCCCCTCTAGTTTCTCGGTTGTGTCGTATTCTTGTGCATATAGGGAAATCTTTCAAATAACCACTTGTCTTTGTGTAATAACTCCTCTCCGTTAATTTCAATTATGAAAAGGAAAAGAATTTAATTATATGATATCTTATAATTGACTTAGAATGAAAATAGACACATCTCCCTACATTGTTTATATCATTTTTATCTGTGGAAAAAAAATCTTTTCAATAGGAACATTAATTACGTTATATCTGTTTCTTTCTAGATTACATATATATTTCCTTAAATGTCTTTCTATATACGTCAACTAAGCTTTAGATTCAATACAGTTTATTTTCTTAAAAAATATTGTATCATACATCTTGGAATCCAGGAGAAACTACATAGCTTTTTATATGTTCCTTATATTTCTTTAAATATACATATAAGCCTTAGAATCAATACAGTTTATTTGAATAACATTGTATTATATATCATTAAAATTCAGGAAAAAACCTGATAATTTTTCCTATGTTCCCTACATATCTTTACATATGATCATATGAGCTTTAGAATCAAAACAGTTTAGTTATCTTAATACTATCGTATTACAAATCTTGGAAATTCAGTAGAAACCAAATATATTTTCATATGTTCCTTGTATGTCTTTAAATATAATGATATAAGTTCTAGCATCAATCCAGTTTATTTTTTTTAATATTCTGAATTTTGTTAGAGAAATTATTACTTAATATCTTTTTCTTTTTACCTCGGTATATTTATATTTTTCCTTATATATCTTTTCTTATATATCTTTCAATATACAC
>NC_090748.1:109080144-109082644 GCF_036898095.1 Palaemon carinicauda
ATTGTGATTCTTGGTTTATTCTTTTTCCGATTTTCTTATTAATTCTGTCATTCAAATACTTATAGTGTTACAAGAAACCTTTCCAAAAGTTTCTGCTACTTTTACATATACTTTTTTATTTTGATTTTGATTCTTAGTCAATAGTTCTATTCTTTATCCGATATTCTTCTCAACTCTGTCATTCTAATATTTATATGCCAAGGAAAACGCCTTTCCAAAAGTGTCTGCTATTTTCACATTTCCTTTTTTTTTCTTTTTATTCTTATTTTGATTCTTAGTTTACTCTTTTTCTAATATTCTTCTTAATTCTGTAATCCAAATACATATATGTGAAGATATGAAATATCTCGCTTTTACAGAAAAAAAAATCTGGTCATATTTCTTAATAATAAGCCTCTATGAAAAAGTTCCTGCTATTTTAAATTTTCCTTATTCTGATTCGTTTTCTTCTTCATTCTGATGACTCTTTTCCACGAAATTTATCTTTCTATCATGAAATCGAAAGAGCCTTCATGAAACGGTGATATTTTTCTCCTTTCATGCAATACTGCCGTTAAGTTTTCGACAGGGCTTCTCATATATACGTAATGCCGAGAATTCGAGGAACTATTTCAATGAGCTGGCTATTACTCAAGATGGTTTGTGTGCCATTTTGATGATAAACTGCAAATAACTCGATTTGTAAAGGAATTCACAATGGCAAGAAGTTTTGTTGCTTGGGGATGTTATCAGTAATGTCCCGTCTGTTATTACCCCAGCCAACGAAGTTTGAAGGTTATGTTTTACCCCATGTTTGTGTGTTTGTTTGTGAACACCTTCTTGGCTACAATTCTAATCGTAGAGTAATGAAACTTTGTGTGTGTGTGTGTGTGTGTGTGTCAGTAATGTCCCTTTTGTTATTACCCCAGCCAACGACGTTGGAAGGAGGTTATGTTTTACCCCCTGTTTGCGTGTTTGTTTGTGAACACCTTCCTGGCCACAATTTTAATCGTGGAGTAATGAAACTGTGTGTTTGTTTGTGTGTGTGTGTGTGTTTGTTTGTGAAGAGCTTCCTAACCACAATTTGTTTGTGTGTGTGTGTGGGTTTGTTTGTGAAAAGCTTCCTGGCCACAATTTTAATCGTAGAGTAATGAAACTGTGTGTTTGTTTGTGTGTGTTTGTTTGTGAAGAGCTTCCTGGCCACAATTTTAATCGTGGAGTAATGAAAATTGCATAGATTACCGTAGCCAACGAAGTTGGAAGGAGGTTATGTTTTACCCCCTGTTTGTGAACACCTTCTTGCCCACAATTTTTATCGTGGAGTAATGAAACTGTGTTTGTTTGTGTGTGTGTGTGTGTGCGTGTTTGTTTGTTTATTTGTGAAGAGCTTCCTGCCCACAATTTTAATCGTGGAGTAATGAAACTCTGTGTTTGTTTGTGTGTGTATGTGTGTGTATTTATTTGTGAAGAGCTTCCTGACCACAATTTTAATCGTGGAGTAATGAAACTGTGTGTTTGTGTGTGTGTGTGTGTTTGTTTGTGTGTTTATTTGTGAAGAGCTTCCTGCCCACAATTTTAATCGTAGAGTAATAAAACTGTGTGTTTGTTTGTATGTGTGTTTGTTTGTGAAGAGCTTCCTGACCACAATTTTAATCGTGGAGTAATGAAAATTGCATAGATTAACTAATTTGTAAAAAGGTGAAAATGATTAAATTTTGGTTGTGTGTGTTTGTTTCTGAACAGCCTCCTGACCACAATTTTAATTGTAGAGTAATGAAACTTGCAGGGATTAACTTTTGTGTAAAAAGCTGCAAATCATTAAATTTTGGAAAGTCAAGTCAAAGGTCAAGGTCATGGTCAATCAAAATGACCAATTCACGTAATCAGCCACAAGTTTTGGACATCGTTATCACAGAGACTTCAAACTTGGTTCATATTTGAGCGTATGAAAATCCATGCTAATTAATACATGTTAAGGTCAAAGGTCAAGGTCGAGCAAAAGGTCGAGAAGTAAGCTGCCGCGGTGGAGGTCTGCGCTCTACTGACTGCTCCTCTATAGTCCATTTCTTTTAGCGATGCATATTTGCACCGACTCGCAGCGGTGCCCTTTTAGCTCGGATAAGTTTCCTGATCGCTGATTGGTTAGAATTATCTCGTCCAACCAATCAGCGACCAGGAAACTTTTCCGAGCTAAAAGGGCACCGTTGCGAGTCGGTGCAAATATGACTCGCTAAAAGAAATGGACTATAGTTATATTCATTATGAACGAGGAAAGTAACATTGTATAATTTTCTCAGTCTGCTAAGTAGCATTATTCAACTGAAATTACCCCCAGAAATGATAAATTTACGGAATCAACATTATAAATGGAGACAAATGAGGAAACACATTATGTCTCAGTTTGCGTAATTGCGTTATTATAGTGCCTCGATAGAATTGAGTTTTTGTCCAGAAGAACACGGAATATTATCATGACGAAGAAATTGTTTTCGTGTTGACGTGTTTACTTATCATTACTCTA
>NC_090748.1:109090144-109092644 GCF_036898095.1 Palaemon carinicauda
TTGTGTCAATAGGTATAGGAGATGATGAATGGAGAAGTATTGAATTAAAACCTCAAGATAGAGACGACTGGCAAAATCTAACCGAGGCCTTTTGCGTCAATAGGCGTAGGAGGAGGTGGTGAATAGAGAAATATTGAATTAAAGCCTCAAGATAGAGACGACTGGCGAAATCTAACCGAGGCCCTTTGCGTCAATAGGCGTAGGAGGAGATAATAAATGGAAAAGTATTGAATTAAAGGCTCAAGATAGAGACGACAGTCGAAATCTGACCGAGGCCCTTTGCGTCAATAGGCGTAGGAGGAGATGATGAATGGAAAAGTATTGAATATAAGCTCAAGATAGAGACGGCTGGCGAAATCTAACGGAGGCTCTTTGGCGTCAATGAGCGTAGGAGGAGATGATGAATGGAAAAGTATTGAATGTAAGCTCAAGATAGAGACGACTTGCAAAATCTAACCGAGGCCCTTTGGCGTCAGTAGGCGTAGGAGGAGACGATGAATAGAGAAGTATTGAATTAAAAGCTCAAGATAGAGACGACAGTCGAAATCTAACCGAGGCCCTTTGGCGTCAATAGGCGTAGGAGGAGGTGGTGAATAGAGAAATATTGAATTAAAACCTCAAGATAGAGACGACAGTCGAAATCTAACCGAGGCTCTTTGTGTCAATAGGCGTAGGAGAAGATGATGAATGGAAAAGTATTGAATTAAAACCTCAAGATAGAGACAACAGTCGAAATCTAACCGAGGCCCTTTGGTGTCAATAGGCATAGTAGATAATGAATGGAGAAGTATTGAATTAAAAGCTCAAGATAGAGACGGCTTAAGAAATCTAACCAAGGCTCTTTGTGTCAATAGGCGTAGGAGATGATAAATGGAGAAGTATTGAATTAAAAGCTCAAGATAGAGACAACAGTCGAAATCTAACCGAGGCCCTTTGGCGTCAATAGGCGTAGGAGATGATGAATGGAAAAGTATTGAATATAAGCTCAAGATAGAGACGACTTGAGAAATCTAACCGAGGCCATTTGCGTCAATAGGTATATGATAAAACCTCAAGATAGAGACAACAGTCGAAATCTAACAGAGGCCCTTTGGCGTCAATGGGCGTAGGAGGAGATGATGAATGGAAAAGTATTGAATATAAGCTCAAGATAGAGACGACTGGCGAAATCTAACCGAAGCTCTCATGCGTCTATAGGCGTAGGAAATGGTGATAACTTTTTGTAGGAGGCCTTTACGCTCACTATTTTGCACTTTTTTTCCATCTGATCTTTTTTATCGAAGATTAATGGGAGTCGTGAGAGACTCGAGGACAGATTAATTTCACTTAGCTTTTCCCATTAGCGAAGGAATCGCTTCAGATGGCCGTTTTAGGGAATGCCATTCGGGACTATCATTTCACGTTAACTGTTGAGTTTTCTTGGGAGTTTTTTTATCCTGTAGAATCGTCCGTCTTAATTTTGGTTGCGTTGATGCTGTGTAAGATTGCGGAAGAGTTTGTATTATATATATATATATATATATATATATATATATATATATATATATATATATATATATATATGTATGTATATATATATATATATATATATATGTATGTATATATATATATATATGTATGTATATATATATATATATATATATATATATATATATATATATATATATATATATACATACATACATATATATATACATATATATATATATATATATACATATATATATGTATATATATATATATATATATATATATATATATATGTATGTATGTATATATATATATATATATATATATATATATATATATGTATGTATATATATATATATATATATATATATATATATATATATATATATATTTTTTAATGTAAATTCTTGTAATTAATTTCAGAATTTGGATTGTGTTTGATTGGGTAAGAGTTTGTGTTATACTTTTTTTTTTTTTTTCAAAAAGTAAACCTTTTTTAAGTGTAAACCTTGTAATTAATTTCCGAATTTTGATATTTGTACGATTCCTAAAAGAATTTGTTATATCCTTAGAAAAAAATAAATAAAAAATATTATTTAAGTGTAAAACCTTGTAATTAATTTCAAAATTTTGACATTTGTGCGATTCCTAAAAAGAATTTGTTATATCCGTAGAAAAAAAAATATTTAATTGTAAAACCTTGTAATTAATTTCAGAATTTTGATGTTGTGTACGATTGCCTAAGAGAGTTGTTTAGCTTATACCCTCTTTTTTTTTTTTTTAAAAACTTTTTTTAAGTGTTAAATCTGGTAATTATATTCAGAATTGTGACGCTCTGTACGATTGCCTAAAAGAGTTTTTATACCCTTTTTGGAAAGAAAACAGTGGTGGTCCTTTCTGGATATTAAACTGCCGTATTGTAGTTAGAAAAGGGGGAGGGGGTGGGAGGGATTGAATCTCTGCGTGTGTTCTTGCATATCTCTCGAAATATTTAGCGGTCATTTTGGATGGGTCGCATACACTAGTTTAT
>NC_090748.1:109097644-109100144 GCF_036898095.1 Palaemon carinicauda
TATTATTATTATTATTATTATTATTATTATTATTATTGTTATTATTATTATTATTATTATTAATTGCTAAGCTACAACCCTAGTTGGAAAAGCAAGATACTATAAGCCCAGGGGCCCCAACAAGGAAATAGCCCAGTGAGGAAAGAAAACAAGGAAAAATAAAACATTTCAAGAACAGCAACAACAGTAAAATAAATATTTCATACATAAACTATAAATGTTTTAACAAAACAAGAGGAAGAGAAACTATTTAGAATATTGTGCTTGAGTGCACCCTCAAGCAAGAGAACTTTAACCCAAGACAGTGGAAGATCATGGTACAGAGGCTATGGCACTACCCAAGACTAGATAACAATGGTTTGATTTTGGAGTGTCCTCCTAGAAGTGCTGTTGACCATAGCTAAAGAGTCTCTTCTACCTTTTCCAAGAGGAAAGTAGCCACTGAACAATCACAATGCAGTAGTTAACCCCTTGGGTGAAGTAGAATTGTTTGGTAATCTCAATGTTGTCAAGTGTATGAGGACAGAGGAAAATCTGTAAAGAATAGTCCAGACTATTCGGTGTATGTGTAGGCAAAAGGAAAGAACCGTAACCAGAGAGAAGGATCCAATGTAGTACTATCTGGCCAGTTAAAGGACCCCATAACTCAAGCGGTAGTATCTCAACGGGCAGCTGGTGCCCGGGCCAACCTACTACCTATAGTAGATTTGTAAATAAAGCCCTCAGAAGGATATTGGTGTTAAATGGCAGGACAGGAATAGAAATCAAACTATAAGAGGTTACTCAAGAGCCATATGTGGATGAGATCATGATGAGGGGTAGATAGAGATGGTTTTGACATGCTCTTCGCACTCCCCAAGAGAGATTATTCTACCAAACGTTCAACTGGGCTCCACAAGGCACTAGAAGAGTTGAAAGACCCAGGAGTACATGGCTGAGGACTGTGAATAGCGAAGTAGGGGATGAGCGAATGAAGAAGTATTGATTTAAAAGCTCAAGATAGAGAGGACGGCCGAAATCTAACCAAGGCCCTTTGCGTCAATAAGCGTAGGAGGAGATAATGATGATAATGCTATACTATTGCATGATAAACTAATTCATTCCAATTACATTCAATTCATACATTTGAACATGGATGCTGTTTATGTATGTTACCATCATGTAGGTGTTCCGCAAAAACTTCTTTATGATTTAATCTTTTGGCTTTCACAGTTATGTAGAATAAGATGAACATGATGATGGCAACCCATATCTCGTTTATTTCCGTTTAATTATGTTTGGTGTAATATATATATATATATATATATATATATATATATATATATATATATATATATAAATTATATATGTATATATATGTGTATATATATATAAATTATATATGTATATATGTATATATATATATATATATATATATATATATATATGTATATATACATATATATAGTTAGATACATAAATCGATAGACATATACCGTGTATATATATATATATATATATATATATATATATATATATACACACGGTATATGTCTATCGATCTATGTATCTAACTATATATATGTATATATACATACATATATACATATATGTGTATATATATATATATATGTATGTATATATATGTATTTATATACATATATATACATATATGTGTATATATGTATATATATATATATATATATATATATATATATATATATATATATGTATGTATGTATATATATATGTATTTATATACATATATATACATATATGTATATATATACAAATATACATACATATATGTATATATGTATGTATATATACATATATATAGTTAGATACATAGATCGATAGATATATACCGTATATATATATATATATATATATATATATATATATGTATTTATATACATATATATATACATATATGTATATATGTATGTATATATACATATATACATACATATATGTATATATGTATGTATATATACATATATGTAGTTAGATACATAGATCGATAGATATATACCGTATATATATATATATATATATATATATATGTATATATATATGTATATATGTGTGTGTATATATATATATATATATATATATATATATATATATATATTTATATATATATATATATATATATACTTTCATATGTTCCCCTAATTTGGAATGCAATAATTAGGCAATATCTGTTTTCTATAAACCCTGAAATGACTATTGTTAAGTCAACAATTAAATTCTTTATTGAAGGATTTCCTAGCTTATATATATATATATATATATATATATATATATATATATATATATATATTAATATTGCAAAATCTTTCTTTATATTGGAACCGTCCTAGGAATATTTCTATTGTTATTCATTGATTTCTTTTTTCCATTTCAAAAATACAACTGATTAACTAAAGCTATTTTTAAAACCATAGGTTAATGTGTATTTTTTCTATTGATATAACATTGATCTTTGTATATCATGTATTCTGAATTATATCCAAAA
>NC_090748.1:109105144-109115144 GCF_036898095.1 Palaemon carinicauda
AAGTAAAATCGGGAAATTAATGAAATTCGAAGAATAAAATATTTTCGAAACAAAAAAATAAAGAAATAAAAAATGTGAAAATTAATTTAACGAATGTTGCCTGCCCAGTTGAAAGATCATTTTACTGTTTTAATGGCTTAAGAAATAATCAAATTTTTTCATTTTTTCCTTCCATGAAAGTGAAGTTATATCATTATGCGCAAGTAAATTCGGGAAATTAATGAAATTCGAAGAATGAAATATTTTCGAAACTCGAAAGCATAAATAAAAAATGTGAACATTAATTTAACGAATGTTGCCTGCCCAGTTGAAAGATCATTTTACTGTTTTTAATGGCTTAAGAAATAATAAAATTTTGTCATTTTCTCCTTCCATGAAAGTGAAGTTATATCATTATACCCAAGTAAAATCGGGAAATTAATGAAATTCGAAGAGTAAAATGTTTTCAAAACTCAAAAAGATAAAAAAAAGAATGTGAACATTAATTTAACAAATGTTGCCTGCCCAGTTGAAAGATCATTTTACCATTTTTCCAAAAAAAAAAAAATAAAAAAATAAAAAATGTGAACATTAATTTAACGAATGTTGCCTGCCCAGTTGAAAGATAATTTTACTGTTTTAATGGCTTAAGAAATAATCAAATTTGGTCATTTTCTCCTTCCATGAAAGTGAAGTTATATCATTATACCCAAGTAAAATCGGGAAATTAGTAAAATTCGAAGAATAAAATGTTTTCAAAACTCAAAAAAAAAAAAAAAAAAAAGAATAAAAAATGTGAACATTAATTTAACGAATGTTGCCTGCCCAGTTGAAAGATGATTTTACTGTTTTAATGACTTAAAAAATAAGATTTTCTGCATTTTCACCTTCCATGGAAGTGACGTTATATCATTATAGGCAATTAAAATCGATAAATTAATGAAAATTGAAGGATAAAATATTTTCGAAACTCGAAAGCATAAATAAAAAAATGTGAACATTAATTTAACGAATATTGCCTGCCCAGTTGAAAGATCATTTTACCATCATTATAGCCAAGTAAAATCGGGAAATTAATGAAATTCCAAGAATAGAATATTTTCAAAACTCAAAAAGATAAAAAAAAAAATGTGAACATTAATTTAACAAATATTGCCTGCCCAGTTGAAAGATCATTTTACCATTTTATCCTTTGCCTCAGATTGTTTGCTTCCACATATTCCAGCGAACCCTTTTTTTTCCCCACTGCGATTTCGCCTCCAATTATGAAAGGGATTAAGTCTTCAACCCAGAAGCTGTACACAAAAATATTTATGTTTTTCGTGTAAAATCATTGATTGATCCATGTTATCCCGCACTGTTTCCTGGCATTACAAACTAGGAAATGGTCAATTCTATTTGGTATATTTTTTTCCATATGATTGGGAAACATTTATTTTGATTTTGCTGTTCTTAAAATATTTTATTTTTCTGGGAAATTTTATTTTGGTGTAGTTTTTCTTAAAATATTCTATTTTTGGGTGGGAAATATTTATATTGATGTTGCTGTTCTTGAAAAAAATTTATTTTTCTGGGAAATATTTATTTTGATGTTGCTGTTCTTAAAAAAAAAATTATTTTTCTGGGAAATATTTATTTTGATGTTGCTGTTCTTAGAATATTTTATTTTTCTGGGAAATATTTATTTTGATGTTGCTGTTCTTAGAATATTTTATTTTTCTGGGAAATATTTATTTTGATGTTCTTAAAATATTTTATTTTTCTGGAAAATTTTTATTTTCACGTTGTTGTTCTTAAAATATTTTATTTTTTCTGGGAAATATTTATTTTGATGTAAAATATTTTATTTTTCTGGGAAATATTTATTTTAATGTTGCTGTTCTTAAAATATTTTATTTTTCTGGGAAATATTTATTTTCACGTCGCTGTTCTTAAAATATTTGATTTTTCTGGGAAATTCTATTTTGATGTTGTTGTTCTTAAAATATTCTATTTTTTGGGGGGAAATATTTATTTTGATGTTGCTGTTCTTAAAATATTTTATTTTTCTGGAAAATATTTATTTTGATGTTGCTGCTCTTAAAATATTCTATTATTCTGGGGAATATTTATTTTGATGTTGCTGGTCTTAAAATATTTTATTTTTCTGAGAAATGTTTATTTTGATGTTGCTGTTCTTAAAATATTTTATTTTTCTGGGAAATATTTATTTTGATGTTGCTGTTCATAAAATATTTTATTTTTCTGGGAAATATTTATTTTCACGTTGCTGTTCTTAAAATATTTTATTTTTCTGGGAAATATTTATTTTGATGTTGTTGTTCTTGAAATATTCTATTTTGGGGGTAAATATTTATTTTGATGTTGCTGTTCTTAAAATATTTTATTTTTCTGGGAAATTTTATTTTGATGTTGTTGTTCTTAAAATATTCTATTTTGGGGGGAAAATATTTATTTTGACGTTGCTGTTCTTAAAATATTTTATTTTTCTGGGAAATATTTATTTTCACGTTGCTGTTCTTAAAATATTTTATTTTTCTGGGAAATATTTATTTTGATGTTGTTGTTCTTAAAATATTCTATTTTTTGGGGGGAAATATTTATTTTGATGTTGCTGTTCTTAAAATATTTTATTTTTCTGGAAAATATTTATTTTGATGTTGCTGCTCTTAAAATATTCTATTATTCTGGGAAATATTTATTTTGATGCTGTTCTTAAAATATTTTATTTTTCTGAGAAATATTTATTTTGATGTTGCTGTTCTTAAAATATTTTATTTTTCTGGGAAATATTTATTTTAATGTTGCTGTTCTTAAAAATATTTATTTTTCTGGGAAATATTCATTTTGATGTTGCTGTTCTTAAATATTCTATTTTTCTGGGAAATATTTATTTTGATGTTGCTGTTCTTAGAATATCTTATTTTTCTGGAAAATGTTTATTTTGATGTTGCTGTTCTTAAAAAAGATTTATTTTTCTGGGAAATATTTATTTTGATGTTGCTGTTCTTAAAAAATTTATTTTTCTGGGAAATATTTATTTTGATGATGCTTTTCTTAAAATATTTTATTTTTCTGGGAAATATTTATTTTGATGTTGCTGTTCTTAGAATATTATATTTTTCCTTGTTTCCTTTCCTCACTGGGCTATATATAAATTAGCAAAGCCTGAAATGAGAATAGATAGATTTTGTATCTTTTAAAACTTTTTATGAAATTTTTTTTTATACTATAAATATTTTCTATATCATTATAAAGTCATTCTTGGCTTATACGTTTTGCAGTAAATCATATAAGTTGTGTTTTTATATGGGTAACATCATGTCTTCATTTTGACTTTCATTTCTATCTTTTTATTTGAACTTATTACGAGGCATTATTATTTTTTATCATAGTAAAGGAAAAATTTATATCTTGGTATAGAAATAATATTCTCTATTGTAATATCGTAAAAATAATATCCAGACAAAAACTAGTTTTACATATATCTGCCAGAGAAACTTTTTAAGACTCCTCAATTATTTAGAATTATTTGATAATTTTTTTTTTTGCAACAAACTGTGTTGAAACAAAAACTAATTCCAAAAATATCAATATTCCTCAATTATTTTGAATGATTTCATCAAAAGTTGTTTCAAAATGCAACAAACTTTGTTGGAATAAAATTCCAAAAATATCAAAGTTCCTCAATTATTCATTATTATTTGATCCATAGTTTTTGCATATTGCAACCAACTGTATGAAATAAAATTCCAATATAGCTTAGTATTGCACTGTGCAAAATAAACAATAACATTATTTTCGTCATCCTGGAATTTTAGATACAGTAAAGAAAGATTTCTTTGTTAATATATTCTCTTTTTGTTTTGTTTTTATAAGCACATTGTCATAAATCAACTCTTCAACTTTAAAATAACAATTTTCCTTAGAAGAAATTCGGCTGACTCGTCAACATTTGACCCCACCCGTTTTAAAGGGGAAAGGCTTTTAATGGCTAGATGGTATGTCACTGTCATCTCAGTTTCTTGGGTCCTGGTTCGATTCCCCGGCCGACCAGAAGCTATTATCTTTGGGTTGATTCCCCCTTGGGTCTCTGATCCCGAGGTAGAGAGATTCTAGATATTAGGAGGTTTATAGTATATGGCTTATTTAAATATGAAAAACACTTCTAAGTGTGCAAAATTTATCATTTATACATACATACATACATACATACATACATCGTACATACATACATACATACATACATACATACATACATACAGGTGTGTATATGTGTGTTTGTTGTATCTAAAGGAGAATTTTCACGATGACAAGCTTCATGGTTATCCCTCAGAGCAAAAGGTAAATGAGTAAGCACACATTACATTAACCCCATTAGAGGCTTTTGCCAACAGTCCACCTCATGCAGTGCACTGTTCACATTTCTGCACCCCTCTTTTATTCTTCTATTATATATTTGAGCCTAGTAGCCTCCCTGGCCCCATCACCGGGACATTTGACCAAAATTTCATACTGGGTCATTAAACCAAAATTTCATAGTGGGTCATTCGACCAAAATTTCATACTGGGTCATTAGACCAAAATTTCATAGTGGGTCATTAGACCAAAATTTCATACTGGGTCATTAGATCAAAATTTCATACATGGTCAATAGACCAAAATTTCATACTGGGTCATTAAACAAAATTTCATACTGGGTCATTAAACCAAAATTTCATACTGGTCATTAGACCAAAATTTCGTACTTGGTCATTAGATCAAAATTTCATACTGGGTGATTAAACCAAAATTTCATATTGGGTTATTAAACCAAAATTTCATAGTGGGTCATTAAACCAAAATTTCATAGTGGGTCATTAGACCAAAATTTCATAGTGGGTCATTAAACCAAAATTTCATAGTGGGTCATTAAACCAAAATTTCATAGTGGGTCATTAGACCAAAATTTCATAGTGGGTCATTAAACCAAAATTTCATAGTGGGTCATTAAACCAAAATTTCATAGTGGGTCATTAGACCAAAATTTCATATTGGGTGATTAAACCAAAATTTCATAGTGGGTCATTAAACCAAAATTTCATAGTGGGTCATTAAACCAAAATTTCATAGTGGGTCATTAGACCAAAATTTCATACTGGGTGATTAAACCAAAATTTCATAGTGGGTCATTAAACCAAAATTTCATAGTGGGTCATAAAACCAAAATTTCATACTGGGTGATTAAACCAAAATTTCATATTGGGTTATTAAACCAAAATTTCATATTGGGTTATTAAACCAAAATTTCATATTGGGTTATTAAACCAAAATTTCATAGTGGGTCATTAAACCAAAATTTCATAGTGGGTCATTAAACCAAAATTTCATATTGGATGATTAAACCAAAATTTCATAGTGGGTCATTAAACCAAAATTTCATAGTGGGTCATTAAACCAAAATTTCATATTGGGTGATTAAACCAAAATTTCATATTGGGTTATTAAACCAAAATTTCATAGTGGGTCATTAAACCAAAATTCCATAGTGGGTCATTAAACCAAAATTTCATATTGGGTTATTAAACCAAAATTTCATATTGGGTGATTAAACCAAAATTTCATATTGGGTTATTAAACCAAAATTTCATAGTGGGTCATTAAACCAAAATTTCATAGTGGGTCATTAAACCAAAATTTCATATTGGGTGATTAAACCAAAATTTCATATTGGGTTATTAAACCAAAATTTCATAGTGGGTCATTAAACCAAAATTTCATAGTGGGTCATTAAACCAAAATTTCATATTGGGTTATTAAACCAAAATTTCATAGTGGGTGATTAAACCAATATTTCATAGTGGGTCATTAAACCAAAATTTCATATTGGGTTATTAAACCAAAATTTCATAGTGGGTCATTAAACCAAAATTTCATAGTGGGTCATTAAACTAAAATTTCATAGTGGGTCATTAAACCAAAATTTCATATTGGGTTATTAAACCAAAATTTCATAGTGGGTCATTAAACCAAAATTTCATTGTGGGTCATTAAACCAAAATTTCATACTGGGTGATTAAACCAAAATTTCATATTGGGTTATTAAACCAAAATTTCATACTGGGTCATTAAACCAAAATTTCATAGTGGGTCATTAGACCAAAATTTCATACTGGGTCATTACAGCAAAATTTCATACTGCGTCCTTAGACCAAAATTTCATACTGGGTGATTAAACCAAAATTTCATACTGGGTGATTAAACCAAAATTTCATACTGGGTCATTAAACCAAAATTTCATACTGCGTCATTAGACCAAAATTTCGTACTTGGTCATTAGATCAAAATTTCATACTGGGTGATTAAACCAAAATTTCATATTGGGTTATTAAACCAAAATTTCATAGTGGGTCATTAAACCAAAATTTCATAGTGGGTCATTAGACCAAAATTTCATAGTGGGTCATTAAACCAAAATTTCATAGTGGGTCATTAAACCAAAATTTCATAGTGGGTCATTAGACCAAAATTTCATATTGGGTTATTAAACCAAAATTTCATAGTGGGTCATTAAACCAAAATTTCATAGTGGGTCATTAAACCAAAATTTCATAGTGGGTCATTAGACCAAAATTTCATACTGGGTGATTAAACCAAAATTTCATAGTGGGTCATTAAACCAAAATTTCATAGTGGGTCATAAAACCAAAATTTCATACTGGGTGATTAAACCAAAATTTCATATTGGGTTATTAAACCAAAATTTCATATTGGGTTATTAAACCAAAATTTCATATTGGGTTATTAAACCAAAATTTCATAGTGGGTCATTAAACCAAAATTTCATAGTGGGTCATTAAACCAAAATTTCATATTGGATGATTAAACCAAAATTTCATAGTGGGTCATTAAACCAAAATTTCATAGTGGGTCATTAAACCAAAATTTCATATTGGGTTATTAAACCAAAATTTCATATTGGGTTATTAAACCAAAATTTCATAGTGGGTCATTAAACCAAAATTCCATAGTGGGTCATTAAACCAAAATTTCATATTGGGATATTAAACCAAAATTTCATATTGGGTGATTAAACCAAAATTTCATATTGGGTTATTAAACCAAAATTTCATAGTGGGTCATTAAACCAAAATTTCATATTGGGTGATTAAACCAAAATTTCATATTGGGTTATTAAACCAAAATTTCATAGTGGGTCATTAAACCAAAATTTCATAGTGGGTCATTAAACCAAAATTTCATATTGGGTTATTAAACCAAAATTTCATAGTGGGTGATTAAACCAATATTTCATAGTGGGTCATTAAACCAAAATTTCATATTGGGTTATTAAACCAAAATTTCATAGTGGGTCATTAAACCAAAATTTCATAGTGGGTCATTAAACTAAAATTTCATAGTGGGTCATTAAACCAAAATTTCATATTGGGTTATTAAACCAAAATTTCATAGTGGGTCATTAAACCAAAATTTCATTGTGGGTCATTAAACCAAAATTTCATACTGGGTGATTAAACCAAAATTTCATATTGGGTTATTAAACCAAAATTTCATACTGGGTCATTAAACCAAAATTTCATAGTGGGTCATTAGACCAAAATTTCATACTGGGTCATTACAGCAAAATTTCATACTGCGTCCTTAGACCAAAATTTCATACTGGGTGATTAAACCAAAATTTCATACTGGGTGATTAAACCAAAATTTCATATTGGGTTATTAAACCAAAATTTCATACTGGGTCATTAAACCAAAATTTCATATTGGGTCATTAAGCCAAAATTTCATACTGGGTCAATAAACCAAAATTTCATACTGGGTCATTAAACCAAAATTTCACACTGGGTCATTTGAAAAAAAAAATCATAGAACCAAATCCACATGTAAAAATATTTCAAGAAGACATTCCATTTAGTTCGGGATAAATATTTGTTTCATTTAATTGAATAACATCGTTACGTTGGCACAACAGCCAGCCAATTGATCTGGAAGCTTGTATGACGTTCAACTGACAATTTTGTCAGGAATTTTACCATTTTTGTCACGTCAGTGACTGTTGTTTTCCCATATTTTTATATAATAGGTGAAAGCTATGAAGAATATGATAGATATTTTTGCAATAGCAACTATTTCTCCACATTGTTATTATTTTGGAGTCGTTTTAAGTCTTTTCCTATGAAATTAGTAGTCAGATTCATTTTGGAAATGTCTTCTTACTGCACTGTAATTGTTCAGTGGCCACTTTCCTCTTTGTAAGGGTAGTAGAGACTCTTTAGCTGTGGTAAGCAGCTCTTCTAGGAGAAGGACACTCCAAAATTAAACCATTGTTCTCTAATCTTGGGTAGTGCCTTAGCCTTTGTTCCTTGGTCTTCCACTCTCTTGGGTTAGAGTTCTCTTGCTTGAGGGTACACTCGGGCACACTGTTCTATCTTATATCTTATTTCTCTTCCACTTGTTTTGTTAAGTTTTTATAGTTTATAAAGTGAAATTTATTTTGATATTGTTGCTCTTCTAAAAATATTTCATTTTTCCTTGTTTCCTTTCCTCACTGAGCTATTTTCCCTGTTGGGGCCCCTGGGCTTGTAGCATCCTACTTTTCCAACTAGGGTTGTGGCTTGGCAGGTGATAATAATGATAATAATAATAATTTACGGGCTACAGAATTGCAAGAGCTCGTGCTTGGCCAAAATGGCCAGACAATCTACAAGAACATTGCCTATGTAAGATTTATTTTTTTCATGTTGTTTCTATGTTTGAGTTGATTTAAATATTTTCCTATGAAAAAAACATTCAGATTCCTTGTGGAATTTTCTATGCATTTCCGGGCTGCAGAATTACAATAGCATATTCTTGGCCAAAATGGCCAGACAATCTACAACATTGCCTATGTACAATTTGTCCACAATGGGATTTATCGTGTACTTATATACTTCTGTCTACATTTAGACATAGTAATTTGGATCGTATGTCTGCCAACAATTATTTTGGTCCAAATTATTTCGTTATAAGGTCAAATCACTAAAGCAGAATTATGGTGACAGTAATAACACTATTAAGAATAAAGACTATATATGAAATATAGAATAATATGCTTATTAAAAAGGGCTCTAATACTGCTTAGCTAGGATTTCTTGTATAGAGCAGTATTTCCCAACCTTTTTGTTCTTCTGTACCCTAAGGGCATTTTTATACCCACACTATTCTATCTAATTTCTCTTCCTCTTGTTTTGTTAAAGTTTTATAGTTTATATAGGAAATATTTATTTTAATGTTGTTACTGCTTTTAAAATATTTTATTTTTCAATGTTTCCTATCCTCACTGGGCTATTTTCCCTGTTGGGGCCCTTAGGCTTATAGCATCCTGCTTTTTCAACTAAGGTTGTAGCTTAGCAAGTAATAATAATAATAATGTGTACCAAGAAACTTGAGGATGAAATGGAGATATAATGAAAATGGTATTGTGATGTCATTCTATAACTCAATCTCAATGCAGAGTAAAAATGTACCACTTTGGTTACATGTACCACATGCTTGGAAAACCTAGTATAGAGAAACTACAAATAGGTTTCAAGTTTTTCTCTTAAAGGCTAAAGGCGTCTGGTTACAATTTTTCTCTTAAAGGCTAAAGGCGTCTGGTTACAATTCTAGTTTCACCAGAATAGATGCTCACCAGAACGTCAGCCGGGCAAGCCCAACCTCCATTGTGGTGCCCAACTACAGCCGTGGCCTCCACAGTATACAGCCTGAACACACGGTCCTTGGCTGGGATCGATCTGCTACCATGCGAATTCTAGGCAAATACGTTACCACTGTACTAGCCAGGAGTCGCATCTTTTTGGAAAATTAATGGATTTAATATTATCTGCTAAAGACTTTGTCTTTAAACATCAAACATGTGATTAAATAGAAGTAGGGTTTAAACTCATAGTCCTGGGCTAGGATCGATTTGCTGCCAAGCAAATGCTAGGCAAAGACGTTACCACTGTACTAGCCAGGAGGCTTATCTTTTTTGGAAAATTAA
>NC_090748.1:109125144-109142399 GCF_036898095.1 Palaemon carinicauda
AAAAATACCTGATTCTACCATTTAATATATCATACATTTCAGTATTCAAATGTATCCAAACGACAGTGATTTATTTCTAAAACATCCTTTTTCAATCAGCCAATTCATATCAATTTACTCGAATAAATTCTTCCTTGTTATTCTAATTACACATTACGTCTAGGACCAATTGAATTACAGCATTACATTAAGAACAAGGCTCTGAAATGGAAGCACACTCGACCACCTGGTAGAATTAGGCTCTTAATAAGCGGGCTGAATTAACCCGGAGAACATGTTTAACCTGGGATTAATTTGAGTTAGTCCTTACATAGTTGAGTCCCGGGCCATTCGTAGTCTGCGCTAGTAACAAGAGCAGACGAGGAGGTATGAAGGCGAGCGATATTAACAGTAGTTTAGGTTATGGTAGGATTCGGGAGATTGTAAAAAAAGATAATAATAATAATAATAATAATAATAATAATGATAATAATAATAATAATGATAACAACAACAACAATAATAATGACAATAATAATAATAATAATAATAATAACAATAATAATAGTAATTTCAATAATAATAATAATAATGATAATAATAATAATAATATTAATGATAATAATAATAATAATAATAATAATAATTATAATAATAATAATAACTTATTAGATAATAATAATAATAATAATAATAATAATAATAATAATAATCTGAAAATATCCACATACACTTAAAAAAAAAAACGTAATTTGGATCAGAAATTATCCGTAAAAATATATTGCTCTCAGCCGTATTTCAGTAAAATACAGGTGACCATAATTTTAATCGCAAATTCTCCGTAGTGAATATACCGTTCTCAACCTTATTTCAGTAAAATATAGGCGACCGTAATTTCTACCCCACTTTGTTATTATCTTTGTTGGTGACCATAATATCAATCCTTTACGTCAATATATCCGTTTTTAAAACGGCAAATGCCTGGTAACCTTTTTTCTAGTATTTTTACTGTTTTTTAGACAAATTTTTAATAGTGTATGTCAGAACCTTTAAAGCTTTAAAGGTCGCTCATGAATGGCAGAGTCAAGGTCTTTATTGTATAAGGAAGAAGCAAATTAAACACAGAAAACCAATGTATTATTCAATTTCGTTATTAAATATCATTTATTTGTACATTCAGATTTTGTTTAACAGCGTAAAACACATATCAAGTTACCATTTACTGTTCTTATTTTATTAATACATTTCATTTATTTGTTAAAGTACATTCAGATTGATTTTAGCAGCATAAAACACACGTCAATTCACCAAGTAATGATTATACTTAACTTTCCCTCCTTTATCCAAACAGGTTGGCTACTAAAGGCTCGAGAACAACCCACGACCTCTATTGGAACGACAGATCCTGCTTGGCTCTGAACAGCTACATCTGCGAGAAACCGGTGCCAGGAGGTGAGAATTTTTATGTTTTGACCGTGCTTACTTCCATTAATTATTATTATTATTATTATTATTATTATTATTATTATTATTATTATCTAATGTGTTATTATTAATATTAATATTATTATTATCATTATTATTATTATTATTATTATCTCATGTGTTATTATTATTAATATTATTATTATTATTATTATTATTATTATTATTACTATTATTATTATTATTATTATCCCATTTGTTATTATTATTATTATTGTTATTATTATTATTATTCCTTTTGTTATTATTGGTATTATTATATTTGTTATTTGTACTATCTTTATTAATATTTTTTTATTCTATTTTTATTATTATTATTATTATTATTATTATTATTATTATTATTACTAGCTAAACTAAAACAGTAATTGGAAAAGCAGGATGCTATAAACCCAGGGGCTTCAACAGGGAAAAATATAGCTTATTGAGGAAAGGAAATAAATAAACTACAGGAGCAGTAATTAATGATTAATATAAAATACCTTAAGATCAGTAACAAGGTTAAAATATTTCTGTCATATCTAAACTATAATGAGAGACTTATTATGTCAGCATGTTCAACATAAAAACATTCACTGCAAGTCTGAACTTTATTTTAGTCATGATTATTATTCCAAATATGAATGTTATTCTCAGTAGTAGTAGTAGTAGTAGTAGTAGTAGTAGTAGTAGCAGTAGCAGTACTCAACCCTCACCCCTCAAATCTGCCACACATCATCATCATCATCTCCTACGCCTATTGACGCAAAGGGCCTCAGTTAAATTTCGCCAGTCATCTCCATCTTGAGCTGTTAATTTAACAATTCTCTATTTATCATCTTCTACTTCCGGTTTCATAGTCCTCAGCCATGTAGGCCTGGGTCTTCCAACTCTTCTTTTGGAACCCAATTGAAAGTTTGGTGTGCTAATCTCTCTTGGAGAGAGCGAAGAGCATGTCCGAACCATCTCCATCTACCACAATATTGACTTAATTTCTCGACGATAACGGTAATAATTGACATTTTAGTTATAACTATAGTAGTAGTAGTAGTAGTAGTAGTAGTAGTAGTAGATCACTCTCCAGCCTTTTCATCTGCCTAAATATTGAATTTTATTTTTTCGACGATAACGATAATAATTGACATTTTAATTATAACTATAGTAGTAGTAGTAGTAGTAGTAGTAGTAGTAGTAGTAGTAGTAGTAGTAGTAGTAATCCATTCACCAGACCCTCTCATCTGCCTCAACATAAACTTTCAAATACCATTATTTGAAGCGAATGTAGAGAAGACCCCCTTTTTCCCGCAACATTTTTCTTCTGAAAGGCTGCTGCAATATTGGCATCCATTTGTGGATGGAAATGAGAGAGTATTTCAGGTGAAGAGACGATTCCATTTGGATGCTGAAGGGAAATTCTTCTTTTGCTTTTGATGGGTGAAATACTCTCAATGGCCCATTTACGTTATTACCTCTGCCAACGAAGTTGGAAGGGGGGTTATGTTTTATCCACTGTTTGGGGGTTTGTTTGCGAACAGCTTCCTGGCCACAGTTTTAATCGTAGAGTAATGAAACTTGCAGGGATTAACTGTTATGTAAAAAGCTTGAATTGATTGAATTTTGGATGGTCAAGGTCAAAGGTCAAGGTCAAGCAAATTGTCCAATATATAAAATCAGCCATAAGTTTGGACATCCTTGTCACAGACACTTCAAACTTGGTTCATATTTGAGTGTATGAAAATCCACGCCAATTAATACATAAGGTTAAATGTCAAGTTCAAGCCAAAGGTCATTTATTTATTTCCTTTCCTAACTGGGCTATTTGTCCCTGTTGGAGCCCTTGGGCTTATAGCATCTTGCTTTTAAAACTAGGATTTTAGCTTAGCTAGTAATAATACACACACACACACACACACACATATATATATATATATATATATAATTTATATATATATATGTGTGTGTGTATATGTATATATATGTATATATACATGTATGTATATA
Source organism: Palaemon carinicauda (assembly GCF_036898095.1). NCBI lineage: Eukaryota > Metazoa > Arthropoda > Malacostraca > Decapoda > Palaemonidae > Palaemon > Palaemon carinicauda. The sequence continues at coordinate 109,128,589 of NC_090748.1, forward strand.
TATATATATATATATATATGTATATATATGTATATATACATATATGTATATACGTGTATATATATATATATATATATACATATGTATGTGTATATATATATATATATATATATGTTTGTGCGTGTATGTATATATACGTAAACAATATAAACATACTAATTTAATTTGCATGATTCTTTATGTAGAATCAATCCCATTATTTGTACTTCTATAGCTATTTATTTATCATTACCTGTACATCCCTCAAATGTCCTATCCCACATTTCCACTTCACATTCTAAAGAAGAAAAAAAAATGTTGAAAGGAATGTGTGCTCATTATTTAGATCATCTTCCTAAAGAAGTTTTTCTTAATTGAGTTTGTTGGGCTTCTCTTTACCATATTCATCGCCATCATTAAATTCCAGAACCTTATATAAGGAGGGGGGGAAGGGGTGGGTTGTCTTCTCAGAGGTCGCGTCTGAAGGGTAGAATACTTGTTCGATACAGGAGGTCTTCAACTTTACGAACAGTCGATTTACAAACATTCGATTTATGATCAATTGACTTACAAAAGTTCGACTTACAAACATTCGCTATATGATCATTCGACTTACAAACTGTCAATTTATGAGCATTCGACTTACAAACATTCGAGTTATGATCATTCGACTTACAAACTTTTGGCTTCCAAACTTTCAATTTATGGTAATTCGACTTACAAACATTTTACTTACAAACATTCAATTTATGATCATTTGACTTACAAACATTCGATTTAGGATCATTCAACTTACAAACATTCTATTTATGGTCATTCGACTTCCTAACTTTCAATCTATGATAAAATGACTTACAAATATTATACTTGCAAACATTCGATTTATGATCATTCGACTCACAAATATTCGATTTGCAAACTTTCGATTTATGATCATTCGACTTACAAACATTCGATTCAAGATCATTCGACTTACAAAAGTTCGATTTACGGACATTCTATTTATGATCATTCGACTTACAAACATTCGATAACGATCATTTGACGTACAAACGTTCAACTTACGAACATTCGACTTACAAACATTTTACTTACAAACATTCAATTTATGATCATTCGACTTACGAACATATGGAGATACAAACAAATCCAACTGAAAATAACAAAGATAAGATAAAGAAATACTGTTATAAAACAATATTATATGATTTAATACAGTAAGCAAACCAAAATTTTTTAATAACTTGATATTTATTTCAAATGAAACCCGACTATTGGTTGACTTTTGTAGCTGAAAATCATAGGCATGGAATTCAGGTTAGGCCTACCATATGCCCTAAAAATTGACTTACAAAGATTTCGACTTAGAACAGCTTCTTGGAACAAATTAAGTTTTTAAGTTGAGGGACATCTTTATGTCGTAATGAAAAATATCTTGTATGAAATAACATTTGTCAAAAGAAGAATATTGGGAGTTAAATACCGGGTCATGATTAGAAATTAAACTATAAGAGAGATTACTCGAATGCCATATGTGGATGAGATCCTAATGAGGGGTAGATGGAGATGGTTTGGGCATGCTCATCGCACTCCCCAAGAGAGATTAGTTAACACAGGATTAGAAATGAAACTATAAGAGAGATTACTCGAGTGCCATATGTGGATGAGATCATAGTGAGGGGTAGATGGAGATGGTATGGACATGCTCTTCGCACTCCCCAAGAGAGATTAGTTAACACAGGATTAGAAATGAAACTATAAGAGAGATTACCCGAGTGCCATAAGTTGATGACATCATGGTGAGGGGTAGATGGAGATGGTATGGGCATGCTCTTCGCACATCCCAAGAGAGATTAGTTATCACAGGATAAGAAATGAACTATAAGAGACATTACTCGAGGGCCATATGTGGATGAGATCATGGTGAGGGGTAGATGGAGATGGTATGGGCATGCTCTTCGCACTCCCCAAGAGAGATTAGTTAACACAGGATTAGAAATGAAACTATAAGAGAGATTACTCGAGTGCCATATGTGGATGAGATCATGGTGAGGGGTAGATGGAGATGGTTTGGGCACGCTCTTCGCACTCCATAAGAGAGATTAGTTAACCAAACTTTCAACTGGGCTCCACAAGGTACTAGAAGAGTTGGAAGACCCAGGCCTACGTGTATGAGGACTATGAAGCGTGAAGTGGGAGATGATGAATGGAGAAGTATTTATTTAAAAGCTCAAGATAGAGATGACTGGTTAATTCTAACCGAGGCCCTTTGCGTCAAAAGGCGTAGGAGGAGATGATGATGATGTTGATGATGATGATGATGATGAACATATGTTGAAATGGTTGTGTTAATTGGGATACATTTGCATAGAAATTAGTAATTTATAAATTAAACAGTTGCATGTAGTTGTTATGATTGTAATTACGTGATATGACATTTGCTTATTTCCTTCTTTCCTTTACACATTGGGCTATTTTACCCTGTTGGAGTCCTTGGGTTTATAGCAGACTGCTTTTCCAACTAGATTGTACCTTAGCTAATAATAATAATAATAATAATAATAATAATAATAATGATAATGATAATTATTATTATTATTATTATTATTATTATGTATGAATGTGAGGGTGAGAACGGGTGTAAGAAATGAGTTAGCGGCTAGAGTGGATATGAATGTGTTGAGGTGGTTTGGCCATGTTGAGAGAATGGAAAATGGCTGTCTGCTAAAGAAGGTGATGAATGCAAGAGTTGATGGGAGAAGTACAAGAGGAAGGCCAAGGTTTGGGTGGATGGATGGTGTGAAGAAAGCTCTGGGTGATAGGAGGATAGATGTGAGAGAGGCAAGAGAGCGTGCTAGAAATAGGAATGAATGGCGAACGATTGTGACGCAGTTCCGGTAGGCCCTGCTGCTTCCTCCGGTGCCTTAGATGACCGCGGAGGTAGCAGCAGTAGGGGACTCAGCAGTATGAAGCTTCATCTGTGGTGGAAATGTGGGAGGTTGGGCTGTGGCACCCTAGCAGTACCAGCTGAACTCGGCTGAGTCCCTGGTTAGGCTGGAGGAACGTAGAGAGTAGAGGTCCCCTTTTTGTTTTGTTTCTTGTTGTTGTCGGCTACCCCCCAAACTTGGGGGAAGTGCCTTTGGTATATGTATGTGATGATGTATGTGATGAATGTATGTATGCATAAACACACACACACACACACACACACACACACATATATATATATATATATATATATATACGTGTGAGTGTATGTATATACTGTATATGTATATATATCTATATATATATATATATATATATATGTATGTATGTTTGTATGTATGTATATATATATGAATATATATATATATATGTATATATATATATGAATATATATACACATATATATATATATATATATATATATATATATATATATATATATTGGTAGGTAGTAGGTTGGCCAGGGCACCAGCCACCCGTTGAGATACTACCGCTAGAGAGTTATGGGGTCTTTTGACTGGCCAGACAGTACTACATTGGATCCTCCTCTCTGGTTACGGTTCATTTTCCCTTTGCCTACATACACACTGAATAGTGTGGCATATTCCTTACATATTCTCCTCTATCCTCATACACCTGACAACACAGATTACCAAACAATTCTTCATCACCCAAGGGGTTATTGCACTGTAATTGTTCAGTGCCACTTTCCTCTTGGTAAGGGTAGAAGAGACTCTTTAGCTATGGTAAGCAGCTCTTCTAGGAGGACACTCCAAAATCAAACCACTGTTCTCTAGTTTTGGGTAGTGCCATAGCCTCTGTACCATGGCCTTTCACTGTCTTGGGTTAGAGTTCTCTTGCTTGAGGGTACACTCGAGCACACTCTCCTATCTTATTTCTCTTCCTCTTGTTTTATTAAAGTTTTTATAGTTTATATAGGAGATATTTATTGTTGTTACTCTTCTTAGAATATTTTATTTTCCTTTTTTCCTTTCCGCACTGAGCTATTTTCCCTGTTGGAGCCCCTGGGCTTATAGCATACTGCTTTTCCAACTAGGGTTGTAGCTTAGTAAGTAATAATAATAATAATAATAATAATAATATATGCATAAATAAAACAGGACAAGAAAATAAAACACAGAGAGATTACCATCCTCCCTCTCTATCCTATACAAATTTACAAACTCACAAAACAAAACAAAACAATTTTATACAGCTCAAAACACACGTATTCCACGAAACGATATTTCATTCGCAAACAGCGAGTAAATTCGTAACCTGGATTAATGGAGAGAAACGCTGTATCACGAAAAAAAAAAATAAAAAAAAGGTTTTCCTTTATTCATGTTTTGAAGGGGAACAGCCTAATGCTCTCCGATGATCTTTGGCTTTCGATTGAGTTTTTTTTTTTTTTTTGCGTTGTGTTTGTGATTTCGTTATTAGTTGCCTCCGCCAATGAGGTTGGTAGGAGGCTATGTTTTTGTAGGTTATATTTTTACTCCTGTTTGTCATTTTGTCCCTGTTTGTCGGCTTGTTTGTTTGGTTAGCTCTGAACAATTTCTTGGCCATAATTTTACTCATAGAGTAGTTTTGTTTGTGAACAACTTCCTGGCCACGATTTTACTCAAAGTTTTGTTTGTGAACAACTTCCTGGCCACGATTTTACTCATAGTTTTGTTTATGAACAACTTCCTGGCCACAATTTTACTCATAGTTTTGTTTCTGAACAACTTCCTGGCCACGATTTTACTCATAGTTTTGTTTATGAACAACTTCCTGGCCACAATTTTACTCATAGTTTTGTTTGTGAACAACTTCCTGGCAACAATTTTACTCATAGAGTAGTTATGTTTGTGAACAACTTCCTGGTCACAATTTTACTCATAGTTTTGTTTGTGAACAACTTCCTGGCCACGATTTTACTCATAGTTTTGTTTGTGAACAACTTCCTGGCCACGATTTTACTCATAGTTTTGTTTGTGAACAACTTCCTGGCCACGATTTTACTCATAGTTTTGTTTGTGAACAACTTCCTGGCCACGATTTTACTCATAGTTTTGTTTGTGAACAACTTCCTGGCCACGATTTTACTCATAGTTTTGTTTGTGAACAACTTCCTGGCCACGATTTTACTCATAGTTTTGTTTGTGAACAACTTCCTGGCCACGATTTTACTCATAGTTTTGTTTGTGAACAACTTCCTGGCCACGATTTTACTCATAGTTTTGTTTGTGAACAACTTCCTGGCCACGATTTTACTCATAGTTTTGTTTGTGAACAACTTCCTGGCCACGATTTTACTCATAGTTTTGTTTGTGAACAACTTCCTGGCCACGATTTTACTCATAGTTTTGTTTGTGAACAACTTCCTGGCCACGATTTTACTCATAGTTTAGTTTGTGAACAACTTCCTGGCCACGATTTTACTCATAGTTTTGTTTGTGAATAACTTCCTGGCCACGATTTTACTCATAGTTTTGTTTGTGAACAACTTCCTGACCACGATTTTACTCATACTTTTGTTTGTGAACAACTTCCTGGCCACGATTTTACTCATAGTTTTGTTTGTGAACAACTTCCTGGCCACGATTTTACTCATAGTTTTGTTTGTGAACAACTTCCTGGCCACAATTTTACTCATAGTTTTGTTTGTGAACAACTTCCTGGCCACGATTTTACTCATAGTTTTGTTTGTGAACAACTTCCTGGCCACGATTTTACTCATAGTTTTGTTTGTGAACAACTTCCTGGCCACGATTTTACTCATAGTTTTGTTTGTGAACAACTTCCTGGCAACAATTTTACTCATAGTTTTGTTTGTGAACAACTTCCTGGCCACGATTTTACTCATAGTTTTGTTTGTGAACAACTTCCTGGCCACGATTTTACTCATAGTTTTGTTTGTGAACAACTTCCTGGCCACGATTTTACTCATAGTTTTGTTTGTGAACAACTTCCTGGCAACAATTTTACTCATAGTTTTGTTTGTGAACAACTTCCTGGCCACGATTTTACTCATAGTTTTGTTTGTGAACAACTTCCTGGCCATGATTTTACTCATAGTTTTGTTTGTGAACAACTTCCTGGCCACGATTTTACTCATAGTTTTGTTTGTGAACAACTTCCTGGCCACGATTTTACTCATAGTTTTGTTTGTGAACAACTTCCTGGCCACGATTTTACTCATAGTTTAGTTTGTGAACAACTTCCTGGCCACGATTTTACTCATAGTTTTGTTTGTGAATAACTTCCTGGCCACGATTTTACTCATAGTTTAGTTTGTGAACAACTTCCTGACCACGATTTTACTCATACTTTTGTTTGTGAACAACTTCCTGGCCACGATTTTACTCATAGTTTTGTTTGTGAACAACTTCCTGACCACGATTTTACTCATACTTTTGTTTGTGAACAACTTCCTGGCCACGATTTTACTCAGTTTTGTTTCTGAACAACTTCCTGGCAACAATTTTACTCATAGTTTTGTTTGTGAACAACTTCCTGGCCACGATTTTACTCATAGTTTTGTTTGTGAACAACTTCCTGGCCACGATTTTACTCAGTTTTGTTTCTGAACAACTTCCTGGCAACAATTTTACTCATAGTTTTGTTTGTGAACAACTTCCTGGCCACGATTTTACTCATAGTTTTGTTTGTGAACAACTTCCTGGCCACGATTTTACTCATAGTTTTGTTTGTGAACAACTTCCTGGCCACGATTTTACTCATAGTTTTGTTTGTGAACAACTTCCTGGCCACGATTTTACTCATAGTTTTGTTTGTGAACAACTTCCTGGCCACGATTTTACTCATAGTTTTGTTTGTGAACAACTTCCTGGCCACGATTTTACTCATAGTTTTGTTTGTGAACAACTTCCTGGCCACGATTTTACTCATAGTTTTGTTTGTGAACAACTTCCTGGCCACGATTTTACTCATAGTTTTGTTTGTGAACAACTTCCTGGCCACGATTTTACTCATAGTTTTGTTTGTGAACAACTTCCTGGCCACGATTTTACTCATAGTTTTGTTTGTGAACAACTTCCTGGCCACGATTTTACTCATAGTTTAGTTTGTGAACAACTTCCTGGCCACGATTTTACTCATAGTTTTGTTTGTGAATAACTTCCTGGCCACGATTTTACTCATAGTTTAGTTTGTGAACAACTTCCTGACCACGATTTTACTCATACTTTTGTTTGTGAACAACTTCCTGGCCACGATTTTACTCATAGTTTTGTTTGTGAACAACTTCCTGACCACGATTTTACTCATACTTTTGTTTGTGAACAACTTCCTGGCCACGATTTTACTCATAGTTTTGTTTGTGAACAACTTCCTGGCCACGATTTTACTCATAGTTTTGTTTGTGAACAACTTCCTGGCCACAATTTTACTCATAGTTTTGTTTGTGAACAACTTCCTGGCCACGATTTTACTCATAGTTTTGTTTGTGAACAACTTCCTGGCCACGATTTTACTCATAGTTTTGTTTGTGAACAACTTCCTGGCCACGATTTTACTCATAGTTTTGTTTGTGAACAACTTCCTGGCCACAATTTTACTCATAGTTTTGTTTGTGAACAACTTCCTGGCCACGATTTTACTCATAGTTTTGTTTGTGAACAACTTCCTGGCCATGATTTTACTCATAGTTTTGTTTGTGAACAACTTCCTGGCCACAATTTTACTCATAGTTTTGTTTGTGAACAACTTCCTGGCCACGATTTTACTCATAGTTTTGTTTGGGAACAACTTCCTGGCCATGATTTTACTCATAGAGTAGTTTTTGTTTGTGAACAACTTCCTGGTCACAATTTTACAAATAGAGTTGTTTTGTTGGTGAACACATTCCTGGCAACAATTTTACTCTTAGCGTTGTTTGTGAAGAACTTCCTGGCAACAATTTTGCTCATAGTTTTGTTTATGAACAATTTCCTGGCAATCATTTTACTCATAGCTTTGTTTCTGAACAACTTCCTGGTCACAATTTTACAAATAGAGTAGTTTTGTTTGTGAACAACTTCCTGGCCACGATTTTACTCATAGTTTTGTTTGTGAACAACTTCCTGGCCACGATTTTACTCATAGTTTTGTTTGTGAGCAACTTCCTGGCCACAATTTTACTCATAGTTTTGTTTGTGAACAACTTCCTGGCCACGATTTTACTCATAGTTTTGTTTGTGAACAACTTCCTGGCCACGATTTTACTCATAGTTTTGTTTGTGAACAACTTCCTGGCAACAATTTTACTCATAGTTTTGTTTGTGAGCAACTTCCTGGCCACGATTTTACTCATAGTTTTGTTTGTGAACAACTTCCTGGCCACGATTTTACTCATAGTTTTGTTTGTGAGCAACTTCCTGGCCACAATTTTACTCATAGTTTTGTTTGTGAACAACTTCCTGGCCACGATTTTACTCATAGTTTTGTTTGTGAAGAACTTCCTGGCCACAACTTTAGAAATAGAGTAGTTTTGTTTGTGAACAACTTCCTGGCCACGATTTTACTCATAGTTTTGTTTGTGAACAACTTCCTGGCCACGATTTTACTCATAGTTTTGTTTGTGAAGAACTTCCTGGCCACAACTTTAGAAATAGAGTAGTTTTGTTTGTGAGCAACTTCCTGGCCACAATTTTACTCATAGTTTTGTTTGTGAACAACTTCCTGGCCACGATTTTACTCATAGTTTTGTTTGTGAAGAACTTCCTGGCCACAACTTTAGAAATAGAGTAGTTTTGTTTGTGAACAACTTCCTGGCAACAATTTTACTCATAGTTTTGTTTATGAAGAACTTCCTGGCCACGATTTTTCTTATAGTTTTGTTTGTGAACAACTTCCTGGCCACAATTTTACAAATATAGTAGTTTTGTTGATGAACAACTTCCTGCCGCAATTCTACTCATAGTTTTGTTTATGAACAACTTCCTGGCCACAATTTTGCTCATAGTTTTGTTTATGAACAACTTCCTGGCCACAATTTTGCTCATAGTTTTGTTTCTGAACAACTTCCTGGCAACAATTTTACAAATAAAGTAGTTTTGTTGGTAAACAACTTCCTAGTAACAATTTTGCTCAAAGAGTAGTTTTGATTGTGAACAATTTCCTGGCCATAATTTTACTCATAGAGTAGTTTTGTTTGTGAACAATTCCATGGCCACAGTTTTACTCATAGAGTAGTTTTGTATGTAAACAACTCCCTGGCCACAAATTTACTCTCAGAGTAGCGAAACTTTCGTTAATTAATTGTTATGTTGAGACGTGGAAATGTTTCAATTTTGAAAGTCCTAGGTCAAAGGTTAAGGCCGAGCAATAGGTCGACCGAATTAACCCTAAGGCAAGCTGATTTCGAGAAATAAGCTGCCATGGCGGAGGTCTGCACTCTCAGGGTGCTTTTCTAATTTTTATTTGCTTTCAATTTATATCTGTATTTGATATTTTTGGGATTTATTTATTGGTTTCTTCGTAAGATGAGATTTTTATGTATAGTTAATCAGTAATTTTAGGATCATATATATATATATATATATATATATATATATATATATATATATATATATATATAATGTATGTCTATATGTGTATGCATTTATCTCTCTCTCTCTCTCTCTCTCTCTCTCTCTCTCTCTCTCTCTCTCTCTCTCTCTCTCTTCATATCAACAAATATCCCTTGATTTATGAGACAAGCCCCGGTTGACCAAGTATTATTTTTCGTAACTTACAGTCATTGAAGCAACTCTCTCTCTCTCTCTCTCTCTCTCTCTCTCTCTCTCTCTCTCTCTCTCTCTCTCTCTCTCTCTCTCTAATATCCCTTTATTTATGAGACAAGCCCCGGTTGACCAAGTATTGTTTTTCGTAACTTACAGCCATTGAAGCAACTCTCTCTCTCTCTCTCTCTCTCTCTCTCTCTCTCTCTCTCTCTCTCTCTCTCTCTCTCTCTCTCTCTCTCTCTCAGAAAGTACACGTTGAATCAATAGCATATAAAAGAGATCAAAACATGATGAAAACCGGTCATAATTCGAGCAACAAAAATCACATTTTAATGAAAATCGATTATCAAATGTATCCTCGCTCCTTCTATCCTTATCCTAATATTCCTATCCTTTTCCTCATCCACTATCCAATCATCCCCATTGGGTCATTTGTAAACACCAATCATTGAATAGGAATGGCGAAGGTCCAATCATTTGCCCATGACCTACATATTACTTCGGTCCGAAAATATCTGGTCATGTCATTCATAATCCCGATTTTCGTGTGTAGCTCAGTGTTGCCAGGTTTTCCAAATGAGAAAAGGCCAATTTCTAATCAACTACAGCTTTAAAAGGCCAACTCATTGGTAAAAAAAAAGGCCAAAAATATAGCATTTAAGGGCACCCTTTGTTCATGATATTGCTAAAGGCCAAGTAATTTTGCAAAGGCCAAATTTGAGGTTTTTGGCCTGGAAAAGGGCAACCTGGCAACCCTGGTAGCTGACGACAAACTGGATAAGCTTTATTAATATTTATGAGTCTTTTTAACTGGTACTATCAGGTAGTTATTGTTTCAAAGGTTTATAGGGCGCTCATGAATGGCAGAGGCGAGGGACAGTGACATTGCCCTAGAAAGTAGGATAATGTCCTATAGTCCATTTCTTTTAGCGAGTCATATTTGCACCGACTTGCAGCGGTGTCCTTTTAGCTCGGAAAAGTTTCCTGATCGCTGATTGGTTGGACAAGATAATTCTAACCAATCAGCGATCAGGAAACTTTTCCGAGCTAAAAGGGCACCGTTGCGAGTCGGTATAAATCTGCCTCGCTAAAAGAAATGGACTATAGACACTGACCATGTATATATAGGATTAGCACCCAAGACCCCTCTCCACCAAAGCAAGGATCAGGGAGGGCCAGGCAATAGCTGCTATTGGCTCAACAGGTAGACCTATAGGCTCCCCCATTTTTTGTAGCATCGAGTTGAATTTCGAAAATTTGGTAATTATATCCCCCATGCTACTTTATCTATTTCTATAATCATATATTTACCTCCGCCAACGAAGTTGGAAGGAGGTTATGTTTTCATCATTGTTTGTATGTCTGTTTGTATGCGTGTGTTTGTTTGTGAACAGCTTCCTGGCCACAATTCTAATCGTAGAATAATGAAACTTGAAGGGATGAACTCTTATGTATAAAGCTAGAAATTATTATATTTTTGGAAGTTCAAGGTCAAAGGTCAAGGTCACGGTCAAGCAAAATGTCCAATTCATGTAATCAGCCATAAGTTGGGATGTCGTTGTCACAGAGACTTCAAACTTAGTTCATATTAGCTTGTATGAAAATCCACGCCAATTAATACATGTTGAAGGTAAAAGTTCGAAAAATAAGCTGCCGCGGGGGAGGTCTGCGCTTGCTTTTTGTCGCGTCCAGTTATATCTTGAAAATCGATAAGCTGCAGCGGCGGAGGTCTTCGCTCGCTTTTTGTCGCATCCAGTTATATCTAGAAAATAGATAAGCTGCTGTGGCGGAGGTCTGCGCTCACTTTTTGTCGCGTCCAGTTATATCTATAAAATGGATAAGCTGCCTCGGCGGAGGTCTGCGCTCATTTTTTGTCGCATCTAGTTTTATCTAGAAATTGGATAAGCTTCCACGACGGAGGTCTGCGCTCCTTTTTGATGCGTCCACTTATATCCAGAAAATGTAGTATTAATCTCTATTTATCCAACGTATTTACTAACTCTTAATGGTGGAAGTTTATACTAAATCCCTTCTTATATTCCTCGTTCATAACGGGTCATATTACTCATTCTTAAGACGGATTAATAAACTCTTGGATTCTGCCTTTGTTCAGACTTCAAAGTCGTTGACCGGAATTAATTTTTCTTTATTAATAAAGTCTGATTAACCCTTTGATCTTCTCCGGAGCCTTTTAGAAGACTTGAAAACTCAAGAGTAAGAGGAGAGTTAGACTCAAGTCTTTTATAAGAGGGTTTTAAGTCTCTGGAAAACGGTTTATAATTCTAAATCAAGAACGGATTGGGAGAAGGTCTCCAGGGTTTAAAAGGTTTAAAGGCCGCTCATGAATAGCAGAGGCAAGGGACAGTAACATTGCCTTATCAAGCAGGATACTGCCCCTAGAGACTGACCATATATACATATGATTAGCGCCCAAGCCCTCTCTCCACTCAAGCTAGGACCAAGGAGGGCCAGGCAATGGCTGCTGATGACAGTAACATTGTCTTATCAAGCAGGACAATGGCCTAGAGACTGACCATATATACATGTGATCAGCGCCCATGCCCTCTCTCCACTCAAGCTAGGACCAAGGAAGGCCAGGCAAGGACTGCTGATGACTCAGCAGACAGACCTATAGGCTCCCCCAAAACACCCCATCCTTAGCTCACAAGGATGGTGAGATTGCAGCGACCAAAGGAAGTATCGAGTTTGAGCCGGACTTGAAACCCCAGTCTGGCTTTCACTAGTCAGGGACGTTAACAACATCGGCCACCAGAGCCCCTGTGGAATTCCCCATTGGAGGAGGTCCCCAGGGGTGGGGAAAGGTTCCTGTTGGTGGGGAAGTCCCAGCGGGGTGTGGTAGGTCCCCAAGGGTAAAAAAAAAAAATTGCTTTGCTTGCAAGGTTGCTATATTGCAAGCAAATTGTAATCTATGGCAACTTTTTATGTTGTTTGATACCTAGCAAGGCATTAAGCATCATTTGACCGAATTATTATTATTATTATTATTATTATTATTATTATTATTATTATTATTGTTATTATTATTATTATTATTATTATTATTATTATTGCTATTCTTCTTTTTCTTATTATTATTAGTTATGATTATTATTATTGATAATATTATTTTTATTATCATTATTATTGTTATTATTATTATTATTATTATTATTATCATTACTATTAATGTTGTTATTGTTTATATATTGTATATATATTGTATATTATATACTGTATATCGTTTATTTATTTCCTTATTTCCTTTCCTCATTTGGCTATTTTTCCCTGTTGGAGCCCTTGGGCATATAGCATCTTGCTTTTCCAACTAGGGTTGTAGCTTACCTATTGATAATAATAATAATAATAATAATAATAATAATAATAATATTGTTGTTTGGTGTATGTACGAGTGTATATGAGTTTTTTTTTTTTTTTTTTTTGTGATATTCTAAAACACTTGCTAGTAATTCCTTTGTAGTCTGACGCATGCGAAAATTCTTGTCTCAGGAAGCCAAGCAAAACCTCTTTTCGTCTTTTCTCTTAACTCTGTTTGTCCGAAGCAATCATTTTTGCATATGGAAATTGCCAATAAAGAGGCTAAAAATAGAAGCAAGTACGAAAAGAGGAGAGCTTGCCTGAGATTGTTTGCTCTCTCTCTCTCTCTCTCTCTCTCTCTCTCTCTCTCTCTCTCTCTCTCTCTCTCTCTCTCTCTCTCTCTCTCTCTCTCTCTCTGTAGTGAATCCGTCTAAAATTGATATAAAAGAGTAATTTTTCTAACGAGCCTTGCTTAATTTGACACATTAATGAAAGATATGTAGGCTGATATATTCGAAGATCTTAATATATTCAAAATTATATATATAAAAAAAACATTTACTTCTGGGTCAGACTCAAGTTAAATGCCATAGTTTTTTTTCCAAAGATATGGAGGCTAATATATTCGAAGTTCTTTAAAATCCTTCATATATTCAAAGTTTATTAAAAAAAAAAAAAAAACTTACATTTGTCACAGACTCAAGTTAAATGCCCTATATTTTTTACAAAGATATAAAGGCTTATATATTCGAAGTTCTTTAAAATTCTTTAGATTCACAGTTAAAAAAAAAACATAATTTTAATCGGAAATCGGGATAT
>NC_090748.1:109142899-109150399 GCF_036898095.1 Palaemon carinicauda
AATGACAACAACAATAAGGATGGATAGCCCTTACCAGATGTATGATCTTTGCTGGCAAGATGTTTCAAAATCTCTTTAGCTTCTTACTGCCACTGTAACTCTAGATTTACTCTAGACTCTAGAGTCTAGAGGACTTACATCTATTCTCTATTTTCTGTGACGGCCGAGAGAAGGTTTATAACTCAAAGGCGGGATGCAATCAACTGAGTAACTTTAATAAAGAACACTCTCCTTTATATACAAAACCTCAAGGCAACAGGAATTTTCATGTTCGAGAAACAGACAATGTTACAGAGGAAAAACGCAGACGTGTTTATTCTGGTTCTTTTCAGTGCGAGGGAAGAGCGCAGATACAAGCATAATATATACAAAATAATTTATGTACGATCGTGTGACACACTATCCAAGTTCTTTTCTTTCTTTTGCCTACGTCATATTATATATAAGACATTTTGGTTCTTACTGCCATAAAAACTCTAGAATCTAGTCTAGATTAATTTTCTAAATGGTTTACTCGTGAGACAACAAAAATATTCATCGATTCTTCATTTTTCTTTCACTTTCCAGGTTCTTTTCTTTTTTTAGCCTTTGTCATTTTATATATAAGACTATTTTTTGGTCTTTTAGAAAAATGTTTTAGCCTTTATATAAAGCTTGAAAAGTTCCTTTTCATACCTTTATTTATTATACAACAACAAAAATAACAACAACAGCAGAAACAACAACAATAATTAGCCTTAACCAGATGTATTATCAGCTTGTTACTGCCATAATATCAACAATATTAATAACAACAACAACAACAACACCAACAACAACACCAATAATAATAATTAGCCTTAACCAGATTTATTATCAGCTTTTTACTGCCATAAAAACAACAACAACAACAACAACAACAACAACAATAATGATTAGCCTCAACCAGATTTATTATCAACTTCTTACTGCCATAAAAACAACAACAACAACAATAATGATTAGCCTCAACCAGATTTATTATCAACTTCTTACTGCCATAGTAACTTTAGATTAATTTTCCAAATGACTTACATATTAGACGACAAAAATATCGATTTTTCCAATCTTTTTATTACTCTTACGAAGTTCTGATCTATTTTTAGCCTTCATCATTTTAAATAGACTATTTTTTTTAGCCTTTAAAGAATGTTCTAGCCTTTATGTAAAGCTTAAAAAAGTTTCCCTTTTGATCCCTTTGGCGTGAACTTTGAAATTGCCTAATTTGATGTATTTTGGGGGACACGCTCCCCGTGAAATTAGCTTTTGGAAGTTTTGTTCTCCAACGCGTTTTGTGTTGCGGGGATTTTGTTTAGATTTGTTGGGAATACTTTGATTCCCTTTATCCTGGACTGGAAGGCCTTTTTAAAGGCTTAAAGGACGCTCA
Source organism: Palaemon carinicauda (assembly GCF_036898095.1). Classification (NCBI taxonomy): domain Eukaryota; kingdom Metazoa; phylum Arthropoda; class Malacostraca; order Decapoda; family Palaemonidae; genus Palaemon; species Palaemon carinicauda. The sequence goes on from NC_090748.1 coordinate 109,144,305, forward strand.
GGAATGGCAGAGTCAAGGGACAATGCCCTAGAGACTGTAGAGACTGACCATATATCCATATGATCAGTCCCCAAGCGAGGACCAATGAGGGCAAGGCAATAGCTATTGAGGACTTAGCAGATAGACCTATAGGCTCCCCCCAAACCCCCCAATCCTTAGCTCACAAGGATGGTGAGGTTGCAGCGACCAAAGGAGCTAACCATGAATGGCAGAGGCAAGGGACAGTGCCCTAGAGACTGACCAGAAATTCATATGATCAGTCCCCAAGCTAGGACCAATGAGGGCAAGGCAATGGCTGTTGATGACTAGAAGGCCTTTTTAAAGGCTTAAAGGCTGCTCGTGAATGGCAGAGGCAAGGGACAACGCCCTAGAGACTGACCATATATACATATGATCAGTCCCCAAGCTAGGACCAATGAGGGCAAGGCAATGGCTGTTGATGACTTAGCAGATAGACCTATAGGCTCCCCCCAAACTCCTCATCCTTAACTCACAAGGATGGTGAGGTTGCAGCGACCAAAGGAGCTAACCATGAATGGCAGAGGCAAGGGACAATGCCCTAGAGACTGACCATATATCCATATGATCAGTCCCCAAGATAGGACCAATGAGGGCAAGGCAATGGCTATTGATGACTCAGCAGATAGACCTATAGGCTCCCCCAAACCCCCCCCCCCAACTCCTTAGCTCACAAGGATGGTGAGGTTGCAGCGACCAAAGGAGCTAACCATGAATGGCAGAGGCAAGGGACAATGCCCTAGAGACTGACCATATATCCATATGATCAGTCCCCAAGATAGGACCAATGAGGGCAAGGCAATGGCTATTGATGACTCAGCAGATAGACCTATAGGCTCCCCCAAACCCCCAATCCTTAGCTCACAAGGATGGTGAGGTTGCAGCGACCAAAGGAGCTAACCATGAATGGCAGAGGCAAGGGACAATGCCCTAGAGACTGACCATATATCCATATGATCAGTCCCCAAGATAGGACCAATGAGGGCAAGGCAATGGCTATTGATGACTCAGCAGATAGACCTATAGGCTCCCCCAAACCCCCCCCCCAACTCCTTAGCTCACAAGGATGGTGAGGTTGCAGCGACCAAAGGAGCTAACCATGAATGGCAGAGACAAGGGACAATGCCCTAGAGACTGACCAGAAATTCATATGATCAGTCCCCAAGCTGGGACCAATGAGGGCAAGGCAATGGCTATTGATGACTTAGCAGATAGACCTATAGGCTCCCCCCAAACTCCTCATGCTTAGCTCACAAGGATGGTGAGGTTGCAGCGACCAAAGGAGCTAACCATGAATGGCAGAGGCAAGGGACAATGCCCTAGAGACTGACCATATATCCATATGATCAGTCCCCAAGATAGGACCAATGAGGGCAAGGCAATGGCTATTGATGACTCAGCAGATAGACCTATAGGCTCCCCCAAACCCCACCCCCCCCCCCCCCAACTCCTTAGCTCACAAGGATGGTGAGGTTGCAGCGACCAAAGGAGCTAACCATGAATGGCAGAGACAAGGGACAATGCCCTAGAGACTGACCAGAAATTCATATGATCAGTCCCCAAGCTGGGACCAATGAGGGCAAGGCAATGGCTATTGATGACTTAGCAGATAGACCTATAGGCTCCCCCCCAAACTCCTCATGCTTAGCTCACAAGGATGGTGAGGTTGCAGCGACCAAAGGAGCTAACCATGAATGGCAGAGGCAAGGGACAATGCCCTAGAGACTGACCATATATCCATATGATCAGTCCCCGAGCTAGGACCAATGAGGGCAAGGCAATGGCTATTGATGACTTAGCAGATAGACCTATAGGCTCCCCCCAAACTCCTCATGCTTAGCTCACAAGGATGGTGAGGTTGCAGCGACCAAAGGAGCTAACCATGAATGGCAGAGGCAAGGGACAATGCCCTAGAGACTGACCATATATCCATATGATCAGTCCCCGAGCTAGGACCAATGAGGGCAAGGCAATGGCTATTGATGACTTAGCAGATAGACCTATAGGCTCCCCCCAAACTCCTCATGCTTAGCTCACAAGGATGGTGAGGTTGCAGCGACCAAAGGAGCTAACCATGAATGGCAGAGGCAAGGGACAATGCCCTAGAGACTGACCATATATCCATATGATCAGTCCCCAAGATAGGACCAATGAGGGCAAGGCAATGGCTATTGATGACTCAGCAGATAGACCTATAGGCTCCCCCAAACCCCCCCCCCCCCCCCCAACTCCTTAGCTCACAAGGATGGTGAGGTTGCAGCGACCAAAGGAGCTAACCATGAATGGCAGAGGCAAGGGACAATGCCCTAGAGACTGACCATATATCCATATGATCAGTCCCCAAGATAGGACCAATGAGGGCAAGGCAATGGCTATTGATGACTCAGCAGATAGACCTATAGGCTCCCCCAAACCCCCCCCCCCCCCAACTCCTTAGCTCACAAGGATGGTGAGGTTGCAGCGACCAAAGGAGCTAACCATGAATGGCAGAGGCAAGGGACAATGCCCTAGAGACTGACCATATATCCATATGATCAGTCCCCAAGATAGGACCAATGAGGGCAAGGCAATGGCTATTGATGACTCAGCAGATAGACCTATAGGCTCCCCCAAACCCCCCCCCCCCCCAACTCCTTAGCTCACAAGGATGGTGAGGTTGCAGCGACCAAAGGAGCTAACCATGAATGGCAGAGGCAAGGGACAATGCCCTAGAGACTGACCATATATCCATATGATCAGTCCCCAAGATAGGACCAATGAGGGCAAGGCAATGGCTATTGATGACTCAGCAGATAGACCTATAGGCTCCCCCAAACCCCCCCCCCCCCCCAACTCCTTAGCTCACAAGGATGGTGAGGTTGCAGCGACCAAAGGAGCTAACCATGAATGGCAGAGGCAAGGGACAATGCCCTAGAGACTGACCATATATCCATATGATCAGTCCCCAAGATAGGACCAATGAGGGCAAGGCAATGGCTATTGATGACTCAGCAGATAGACCTATAGGCTCCCCCAAACCCCCAATCCTTAGCTCACAAGGATGGTGAGGTTGCAGCGACCAAAGGAGCTAACCATGAATGGCAGAGGCAAGGGACAATGCCCTAGAGACTGACCATATATCCATATGATCAGTCCCCAAGATAGGACCAATGAGGGCAAGGCAATGGCTATTGATGACTCAGCAGATAGACCTATAGGCTCCCCCAAACCCCCAATCCTTAGCTCACAAGGATGGTGAGGTTGCAGCGACCAAAGGAGCTAACCATGAATGGCAGAGGCAAGGGACAATGCCCTAGAGACTGACCATATATCCATATGATCAGTCCCCGAGCTAGGACCAATGAGGGCAAGGCAATGGCTATTGATGACTTAGCAGATAGACCTATAGGCTCCCCCCAAACTCCTCATGCTTAGCTCACAAGGATGGTGAGGTTGCAGCGACCAAAGGAGCTAACCATGAATGGCAGAGGCAAGGGACAATGCCCTAGAGACTGACCATATATCCATATGATCAGTCCCCGAGCTAGGACCAATGAGGGCAAGGCAATGGCTATTGATGACTTAGCAGATAGACCTATAGGCTCCCCCAAAACTCCTCATGCTTAGCTCACAAGGATGATGAGGTTGCAGCGACCAAAGTAGCTAACCATGAATGGCAGAGGCAAGGGACAATGCCCTAGAGACTGACCATATATACATATGATCAGTCCCCAAGCTAGGACCAATGAGGGCAAGGCAATGGCTATTGATGACTTAGCAGATAGACCTATAGGCTCCCCCAAAACTCCTCATGCTTAGCTCACAAGGATGATGAGGTTGCAGCGACCAAAGTAGCTAACCATGAATGGCAGAGGCAAGGGACAATGCCCTAGAGACTGACCATATATACATATGATCAGTCCCCAAACTAGGACCAATGAGGGAAAGGCAATGGCTATTGATGACTTAGCAGATAGACCTATAGGCTCCCCTAAACTCCTCATGCTTAACTCACAAGGATGATGAGGTTGCAGCGACCAAAGGAGCTAACGAGTTTGAGCGGGACTTGAACCCCAGTCTGGCAAACACCAGGCAAGGATGCTACCACCAGACCACCACAACTCATTTACAAAGTCATTTACATTTGAGTGCTTTTAATTCACGACTTTTATTACTTTTAGTTTAAAACATCAATTTTTTTTCTATTTTTTAAACCATTTTTTGCATTCTTCCCAAGGTACCATTTTTCCCATTAAAATCTCTTGTCATATCCCAAAAGCTATGGACACCCCAACACAATGGCCGCATTTTTTTTTTTTTTTTTTTTTTTTTTTTTTTTTTTTTTTTTTTTTTTTGCCTAGTGTATTGTTCCTATATGCCTTTTGCAAGACGCCCGTCTGGGTGAAACCTACTGCAGAATATAGTGGGAGAGTGACATAGGTCAAAGTTCAAAGGTAGCCTGGAGCACATTTTAAAAGTTGCATCTAGCCTTTCATTATTCAGTTCTTTGACGAAGGTTTATAATCTTGCGCTTGGGGTTCGTCGTGAAATGTCACTGATAATTATATCTGTAGAAATTCAGTCCTTGAAGTCGAGGTTTTGGAATTTGGATTTTTACCTCCGCCAACGAAGTTGGAAGCAGGTTATTATTAATCCCATTTTTCTGTGTGTGTTTGTTTGTGAACAGCTTTCGGGTCACAATTTTAATCGTAGAGTTATGAAAATTGCAGGGATTAACTGTTATGTAAAAAGCTGTAAATTATTACATTTTGGAAGGTTAAGGTCAAAGGTCAACACTGTTTTTTTTTGTGTGTGCGTTTATTTGTGAACAGCTTCCTGGTCACAAATTTGATCGTAGAGTAATGAAACTTGCAGGGATTAACTGTTATGTAAAAGCTAGAAATTATTAAATTTTGGAAGGTCAAGGTCAAAGGTCAGCCCTGTTTGTTTGTGTATGTGTGTTTATTTGTGAATAGCTTCCTGGCCACAATTTTAATCGTAAAGTAATGAAACTTGCAGGGATTAACTGTTATGTTGAAAGCTGTAAGTTATTAAATTTTGGAAGGTCAAGGTCAAAGGTCAACCCAGTTTGTTTGTGTGTGTGCGTTTATTTGTGAACAGCTTCCTGGTCACAATTTTAATCGTAGAGTAATGAAACTTGTAGGGATTAACTGTTATATAAAAATCTGGGAATTATTGAATTTTGGAAGGTCAAGGTCAAAGGTCAAGCAAAATGTCCAATTCACGTAATCAGCCATAAGTTTGGACATCGTTGTCACAGAGACATCAAACTTGGTTCATATTTGAGTGTATGAAAATCCACGCCAATTGATACATGTTAAGGTCAAAGGCCAAGGTCAGGCAGAAGGTCGAGAAGTAAGCTGCAATGGCGGAGGTCTGCGCTCTACGGAGTGCCCCTCTAGTTTTAGATTATATTCATTTGCTTTCCATTGATTTGCTTGAGATTTTAAAGAGGATCTGGACTTACTTTTTTTTTTTTTTTTTTTTTTTTTTTTTTTTAAATCGAAAAGGAAAACTGAGCCACTTGAAGGCTCAACTGCAAGGTGAATTCCACTGAGGCAGCAATCCTTTACAATTAGACATCCTTAAAAGAGGAAATGGAAAAACCTGCTAATGAAAAAACAAAATTGGCAAGGCGTCTTGAAATGCAGGCCACTTTCTCCCCTCGAGACTCATGGCAAAATAACTGACATTGCTAATATAAGAAAATCATAAAGTTAATTCTTTCATATTAAAATTACACTGGTGTTTGTTATGGGAATATAGTGAATATTCTCCACTGTTAAAAAACCCTATTTTTATTCGAAAATACTCCGTAAAAAATCTACTGTTTTTATGCCGCATTTCAGTAAAATACAGGCGACCGTAATTTTTACCCTACTTAGTTAATATCTTTAAGGGTTGGTGATCGTAATATCACTCCTTTACGTTGATATATCCGTTTTTAAAAGGGTAAATGTCTGGCAACATTTATTCCAGGATTTTTACCGTTTTTATGGCAAATTTTCTAGTGTACTTGTCTGTATGCCAAAGCCTACGAAAAGAAATTCTTTCCCATTAAGATTATTATAAGCTTA